>NW_013666798.1:197386-206444 GCF_000517525.1 Limulus polyphemus
TGGTCAATCCCACTATTCGTTGGTAAAAGAGTAGCCCAAGAGTTGGCGGTGGGTGGTGATGACTAGCTGCCTTAAACTGCACAAAATACAGTTTGATTTTTTTTAAATTACTAATCAGAAAAAAATATATACAACACATTACAGCTACAGTAAAATCAAACTATTCTTTATATGTGTCCAACTGTACAATTTCTGGAATTTATAAGCGTACCCTTTATTGATTTGTTTGTTGATAAACACATAGCTGCACAGTGGGCTCTTTGTAATTTCACATTGCGGGTTTCTAAAACCAGATTGTTAATTTTATAAACCCTCAAACTTCTGCTGAGTCACGGGAGGGGAGGGGGATAGACCGTCTATTGGAAAGAACGTTTTAATAAAATCCGAAGGTTTGACAACAAGGAGATTTATTGTGAGTAATAACAAGAGTGCTGATTATAAACTTTGTATCATTATAAAACAAAGCTATTATTTTAAACTGAATATGCATGTTCATCGTGACCGAACGTTAACAACTATAATATATGATCTTAGTTATTTAAAACAGAGTTGGAAGACAAGATACCATAATCTCTTCCCTATAAATACTTCTCATAAACAATGTCTACACGGGATATAAGAATCAAAAAAGTTCAAACTCAAAACCAGTATTCCTAAACAATTCTTTCCGGTGTACAACCAGCTCTTTCGAGTAAATCGGTCACAAAGAGGAATGGTTGAATGTAGAATTGGTAGTAAATATACAAGTTTGACATTTCTGACAAATTACTGATACTTAACGTAGAGAGCTGTATGTAATGTGCTGGGAAAAAAATCACTTAATATAGAATATCACCTGGCCGCCTTGAATTAGTTATCTGGCGTTAAATACATCTATAACTTTTTAAAGAGCTCAGAACTGCCTATTCAATATACCCAGAGTGTTCAATCTGCTGCTTTATTTTATATACGGGCTGTAGTCCGTCAGACGCTTATTAACAATATTAAATGCAAAGCGTTGGCTCGTATGGTGTCTTGAGGGTCAAAACTGGGGTTATGAACAATGGGAAAATCATAGTGAGAGTTGGGGCCCCACTATTCGTTGTTTGCTTCAGATGGTTTCATAAGACCCAGAAGAACCTTTTAGATATCATTGTTTTGTCCTACAGTGAAGAGTGGCGGGAATAGAAACACGTAGTGGGCCAATTTTAACTGGCTTGAAATGACGCTTGAGGGACAGCAAAGATACTTTCTACATTTAAGCTACTTTGAAGAGGAGTGTCAATCTGTTCCAAGAGATGTACAAACAGTTGGTATGAAATTAGTGCCCGGACTTTGATTAGCGCTAATTTTTGCCCAACTGCCCATTAAAATAAAGCCTTGTTAAACAGTGGAATACGATACACACATCTATCTACCAAGTATATGCCGTTTCAAAACTTCTGACAAAAGTAGTTTTCAAATACTTTATTTTAGAACAAAACTTTTTTTTCTTTTATCAATTGAGATGTACAATTTATTTTTAAGTTCGGGTATAGATTGTATAGTTTCAGTTTTTTTTTTTTCAAATTTAGTTTTGATTATCGAAAGTGTCAACGATTCGGTATTATTTCATTTTGTTTAAATACAAGGTATTTTACAGTATTTCACCTTTTTTCTTTCAGATCGTTCTGTACGTTCGATCTATTAAATTTCTCTAAAGAATATATCAAAAAGTTAAAGAAAACAGTAACTGTTTCCGGTGGTGCTTAAAACCCAATTGTTTTATCATTTCAAAGTATTGTTCTTAGTGAAAATTCTGCACTCTTCACTTCAAAGTGAAGAATCAAAAGTAAGATTATGCAGAGACCAAAAGGAAAATTTTGTTGTCATTTTTGGAAAAAAAGTAAAACACCAACCCCTGCATATTCGAATGCATAGTAGTATCTGAAAATCTTGGTATTTATGTCCAAACATCGTAATGGGGTTTGAATCGACAGGTTTGCTGTCTCTCTCATTGATATATAATATTCTAATTTTCTTCTTTTTTATGAGCAACTATCTTCCAACTTCTGTCTGCAGACAGTGAAAGGTGGTAAAGATGTGGGACGTTGTGGGCTTGAGAACCCACATCTGCTCCTTTCTCTTCTTCTAAGCATGCGAGTCCGGCGAGATCGAGGTTAAACCGGATAAACGGCTAACCCTTAACGAAATATGGGTCTTGCATCCGCCGGTACCTCAAAAAACCAGGGCACATTACATAATAACCCACTCTATGATTTGTGTCCCGATGTTGGATATGTTTTGTGGCTGTCTTTTTTTTTTTCAATTATATTCTTTGTTTATTTACTTATTTATTTTACTGTTTCCCTCTCTATAAAATTAAATTTGTTTCATCTAAGGTTTGGATATATTATGTAAAATTAACACTGTCCTTCCTTTTGATGTACGCCCGGCATGGCCAGGTGGTTAGGGCACTCGACTCGCAATCTGAAGGTCGCGGGTTCGAATCCCCGTCCCACCAAACATGCTCGCCCTTTCAGCCGTGGGGGCGTTATAATGTGACGATCAATCCCACTATTCGTTGGTAAGAGAGTATCCCAAGAGTTGGCGGTGGGTGGTGATGACTAGTCCCTCTAGTCTTACACTGCTAAATTAGGGACAGCTAGTGCAGATAGCCCTCGTGTAGCTTTGCGCGAAATTCAAAACAAACAAACCTTCTTGATGTAATCTGTTTATAATTTTTTTTCTTGTAGCTTACTTAAATGAATAAAATTATTGGTAACAACCGCTGATTCACGAGGCCTTACTTTTATTTATTAATCCTAGGTGCCTTCTTAAGGCGGCAGTTAGGTGACCCGGAAAAAAGACGAACTTCTATAGGTCATCGATCGTTTGAAGGATGTGATCATCATAGAGCCTTAATTCACAGGAGTGACTCTAAAGGGGTACGTATTGTATTATATGTTTAAATGTTTAGTGAAAAGGATCTTCACGGGTTTTTATTTTTAACAGCTTAATTTTTGAAAGCACAAAACACTGGAATACTTGAACGAGCGTTACGTCTATTCGTCAGTACTTCATATAATTATTCATTACTGCCCATGTTACAAATTACCACAGTACTCATTTTCGAAACTATGTAGTTCCGCCGATATCTTGTTTGGTCAAGTAACTTGAGAAATGGAAATACTACTGCTGCCTCAAATTTTAGGTTGTGCGGATGAGTCCACACTGGTTCTCAAGAAGTAATCGAAAATTATTCAAACTAGTAAGTACAATTTATAATAGTTTGAACTGTGTATTCATTCATATTGAATCAGGCCGAGCGTGATCTGTGTGTAGTTAGCGTGCTACACGGTGAATTTGAGAGTCACTATGATTCTTGACTCGAACTTTGAGGCTGTAGGGGCGTTATAAGAATGACAGTCAAACCCCACTATTTGATCAGAGTAGTCCAATAGTTTGCGGTGGGTGCTGTCGACTAGCTGCCTTCCAGCTAATCTATCAGTTCAAAATTGGGGACTGCTAGCACAGATAGTTTTTATGTAACTTTGCGCAAATGTTTGAAATAAATCATATTGAATCATCAAAACTAGTGGAGAAAGTTGTTGGCAAAAATGTGGACTGTTTTATTTGAAGCAGTGTTTCGCTTAAAGTACAGTTGTTTGGTTCAACTGAAACTATACAAGTCTGTTCTCCATATATATGTTACCCCTCCTTTTCTAAGAATACATGTAAATCAATGATTGCATGGTGTTGCGCAAGTCTGTGTATTTAAGTGTTGTTGTTTTTTACCTAAGGACATAAATACATTGAAAACTCAGTGCCTTCTTTTAACATGTGTAAAAGTATCTGAAACTGTTCGTAATGATTATTAGTAGTTATATTACTTTCACCTTAAGTTTTGCATAAGTAAGCATTGAATCCTTGCACCTGCTCGTGCGAATAATTACATAGAAAAACTTGCATGTGCGTGCGCGCGTGTTCATCTTTTTAATGAGGCAAGTTAGTGAAAAACCACATAGAAAAGAAGTAGTTCCTTATATTACAAATAGAAATCACAAACAGACAGACACGTAAATGTGTGTATGTGTGACCGCCCTAGCTCCGAGAGGAACGAATCTAGAAACCTGAAATTTTACACTCATACTAAGTGGACCCTGAGGGTGTGCACCTGTGTATTATTCTTATTCACGTGCATGTGCATCTTTTTAATAAGACAAGCTAGCGAAAAACCACAAAAAAAAGAAGTGGTTCCTTATATTACAAATTATAGATGTAACTCACAGACAGACAGAAAATAATTTATTATAATTTTAATGTAATTTATACATTTAATTTTATACTTTCAACACATAGACTCTTAACAACAATATTAGGTTATACTTTTATTGCTAAGCAACATGATATAAGCCATTGCAGGAACGCATTGATACCAAAACGCACTGGCTGTTCTATATATTAGAAGTTGTTGTATAAGGAACCACTTCCTTTTTATGTGTTTCCGCTAGATTGCCTCTTTAAAAAGATGTGCACGTGTGTCCGTCTGTTTCTGATTTATATCTATAATTTGTAATATAAGGAACCACTTCTTTAATCATAATATTATAATAATTACAATGTTATTATTATAGAGCGTGGCTGTGCTATCCTTGGGAAAACAACCATTATTGTTTAACCTGAAGCACTGCAACAGTGAAACATTGTAATAGATTCTGATAAAATGTGATAGAAATTTGTGATATCAAATATAAATGTGAAATATTTAACACAATGATAAAGTTCTTTGATAATAAATAATTCTTAATTTACTGTACTTTCTTTACGGCTTTTTTATGTTTCTGGAAAATAAAAATGTTTAAAATATTTTTGACTGTTCTTCTATGCTACAATAGGTTCAGAATACACACGCTGACATAGTCATCTTGAATATATCAACCTAATAACCCGAGCGAAGCCGGGTACTTAGGCTAGTTAGTAATAATATTAGTTTTACCTTAAGTTTTCCATAAGTAATCATTGAATCCTCAATTTTGAATACAGGGAACCACGCTTTAATATAATATCTCGTGGTTTTCTTAAAAGCATATCCACGATTTACGTGCATTTTGTTTTTATAAAATATAAAAAATGATCTCCTACAGTGTAAATAAACCCTTATATGTTCAATAATAACTTTGGTTTGTGAACTAAAGCTACTGATAATTATAACTTAGTCATAATTCAGATTATGACGATACACGTGACAAGAACTTTAGTGGTGAACTAAAGCTACTGATAATTATAACTTAGTCATAATTCAGATTATGACGATACACGTGACAAGAACTTTAGTGGTGAACTAAAGCTACTGATAATTATAACTTACTCATAATTCAGATTATGACGATACACGTGACAAGAACTTTGGTGAACTAAAGCTACTGATAATTATAACTTAGTCATACTTCAGATTATGACGATACACGTGACAAGAACTTTGGTGATGAACTAACCCTACTGATAATTATAACTTAGTCATAATTCAGATTATGACGATACATGTGACAAGAACTTTAGTGGTGAACTAAAGCTACTGATAATTATAACTTAGTCATAATTCAGATTATGACGATACACGTGTCAAGAACTTTGGTGGTGAACTAAAGCTACTGATAATTATAACTTAGTCGTAATTCAGATTATGACGATACACGTGACAAGAACTTTGGTGATGAACTAAAGCTACTGATAATTATAACTTAGTCGTAATTTAGGTTATGACGATACACGTGACAAGAACTTTGGTGATGAACTAAAGCTACTGATAATTATAATTTAGTCGTAATTCAGGTTATGACGATACACGTAACAAGAACTTTGGTGGTGAACAGCTGTAACAAAACTAAGTAAACACATAGAACAATCTTAATTCCTCGTATTTCTTATGTTCCAGAGTTCTAGCTGATTCAGGCGTGGGTTGGTCATGTGTTAAAGCTCTGGTTTTCGGATCTTGCGAACTGTATTCTAATCTTTAAGGTATCACCAAATACTTTCTGCACTGTGGGTGCGTTATAAGAGTGCTAGTCAATTCCGGTAGTGTAAATAGTGGATAGTCTAGGGTGCTGTGTTTCTTAGTCTTATCTAGTACCTCTCCTATACCAAAGTTCGAGCTAAAGGTTATACACTGCAAAAAAAAAATGTATATAGCACGAGTATAAAATATTGGGTACACATCTTTGTAATCGAATGTTCACTGTTTCAGTTGTGTGCACGTTCAGTCAAAAGAAGTTTTTGCAAATTGAAAACACACTCCCCACACAATAAAACATGAGTCAGAATATCAATATCTGACTACTATATCTGTAAAATGTAAAAATAAATTGCTACGGTTAATAGACTATATTCACCTTGTTTGGTTTCTTCATTTGATTATTTTACCTTTTACCTGGTACTGTTATTAACTTGTTATAGCTAATTTGATTATTTTACTTTTTACCTAGTTCTGTTATTAACTTTTTATAGTTAATTTGATTATTTTACTTTTTACCTAGTTCTGTTATTAACTTGTTATACATAATTTGATTATTTTACTTTTGACCTAGTTCTGTTATTAACTTGTTATACATAATTTGATTATTTTACTTTTGACCTAGTTCTGTTATTAACTTTTTATAATTTATTTTTCTCGTCTTCCCTCGTTGGGACAGCAGTAAGTTTGCGGAGTAACAACGCTAAAACCTGGGGTTCGATTACCCACGGTGTACAGAGCAGATATCCCAAAGTGGCTTTGCTCTAAAACAAAATTTTTTCATCTATTACGTATTGTTTATATGTATTTAAATACTGTTTCACAGTATGTAATAAAATAAAGCTCCAGTTAAAATTCTGAATCAATTGTGAAAATAAAAATGTCTCGCCAACTGGACACCACCCAAACCTCCCGAGCTATTTCAATAGCCAAAACATAAACAATTCAAAAATTTATTATTGAAATACGCATAGAAGCAATTTCTATTATAAAATGTAATAATGCCAAAATTATGTTATTTATCTATCACACACCTTATTGACACCAGAAAATAATTCAATGCAGTACACCTAATCAAAAGAAATAACGAACTCGCAGGTTGCCAAGCGTCAAGAATAACTTGATGAACTGAAGTTAACAAAAAACGGAACACGTCATAATAATTCCAACAGGAAGCTCTGAGTTAATATAAGGAAGAATAAGTTATACTACCTTGAAATAATCAGTGACAAGAAAGAAGCAAGAGCAAATTGTAAGTGTAATCATTTACCCATAGCATAAAGGACGATATAAACACACAAATATGGTAGAAGTATAACTTTGGTAGAAGTATAACTATGGTAGAAGTATAACTTTGGTAGAAGTATAACTATGGTAGAAGTATAACTTTGGTAGAAGTATAACTTTGGTAGAAGTATAACTATGGTAGAAGTATAACTTTGGTAGAAGTATAACTATGGTAGAAGTATAACTTTGGTAGAAGTATAACTTCCTGTCCAGTGATCAAGAACCAGAACAGCCCCGAGACTTTTGTTGCTAGGACAATCTGGTTAAATAACCTGAGAATTTAATGATCCAGTTTAATGTGCCACATATGCAACAACCAGTACAGAGTAGAGGAACAACTTCATAATGAGTACTATAGCAGAGGGAAGTAATACAAACTAGAGAAATCCTAGGTCAGCAATACAGTAGAAATTATATAGACAAAGGAAGCACCTTCAATATTAGAAACACAACAGGATTTAAACAAGTTCAAGAAAGGCAGATCAACAGGGCAACGGAAGTTATACAGGTTAACACATATTTCTAAACTATTTCGGGTCTGGTTGTTAGAGCGTTCGACTCGCAATGTGCGAGTCGCGACATCGAATCCTTTCACCGAACATCGCCCTTTTTGGTCGTGGGTGCGTTAAAATGTGACGTTCAAATTCACTTTTCGTTGGTAAAGAGCATCACGGAGTTGGCGGTGGCTGATGTTTACTACCTGCCTCTCCTTTAATTTATCCCCTCTAAATAAGGGACGGCTAGCGCAGATAGCCCTCGAGTTAGCTTTGTGCGAAATTCAACAAACTAATCTATTTATGTACGAAGTTACCCGAGTCCATGATTTTATTATTTACGTGGTCTAATAACATTTGAGAAGCATTAAAAATGTTAACAAATATACAGTCAAAACTACTGTTAGTCCCACAAATTACCGATGGGGTCCATATGTATTTTGCATTGAAAAAGTAATTTCACCCAGTTGTTTTATTCTTTAAAGTAAGCTATGTAACAGAGAAAACAAATTACTCATCATGACGCAATATATGGAACCCTCACTGGTAGTGAACTATATACAACTAGTCTATAATGGAGGGTTAAGGACGTGTTCAAGTTGAAAAGCACTGTAACAATTACAGATGACAAACTATAATCAAACACAAAACTTAGTCACCATGAAGATAAAAATAGTACAACGAGTTACTTAAAAAAGTACAAGAGGTAACATTTTTAACGACCTGTGAGACAAAAATTTGTATCAAAGATTAAATAACAGGAAAAGTATTATTACGCTGAATTCAGGCGTTAACTTATAGTTCGTAATTTCCAAAGAACCATAATTTAAGGTGAAATAATGGTAAGTATTTACAAAAATTAATTTCATTTTCACTAGTTTTTAAAGACGTTTAATCGGCGTGGTATATAAAATATCAAATTATTTTTCTATACATATCGCATTTCATATATAAATGTTTTTAAAGAGAAACTCGTGGCATGTATATACAAGTATGATTCCTTATTCATTATTTTAAGTCTCCATCTTTTTACTTTTAGGGACCAAGTGGTTTTTTTTCATCCGTTCGCAGAAAATCGTACGATCAAGTGTTATTTAACATGAGCATAAAAACATTTATGGGTAAACTTTAAGTCGGTAAAAAGACACAGTTCATTCTAACTATAACGATGAGTCATCCACGAAACAGTAAGAAATTATTTTCAGTAAACAAATTTTAAACAATATTATTGCACATAAATTCAGTTATGTCACAATGAAAAGTACTTAGACAAGAACTGGACGATTAATTTAAACTGCCCCCCCCC
>NW_013666798.1:206651-222072 GCF_000517525.1 Limulus polyphemus
GTGGTTGGCAGAGCACAGATAGCCAATAAACAATATTATTGCACATAAATTTAGTAATGTCACAATGAAAAGTACTTAGACAAGAACTGGACGATTAATTTAAACTGACCCCCTCAGTGGCACAGTGGTATGTCTACGGACTTACAATGCTAGAAACCGGGTTTCGATACCCGTGGTGGGCAGAGCACAGATAGCCTATTGTGTAGCTTTGTGCTTAATTTCAAAGAAACAAACAAAATAATTTAAACTATTTAGGAATTTTTTCATCATTTAACTGAATGAAGTTCTGTATAAATAGAAAGTGGAAGGGGGATCATTTCTTTGTAGCCCAGGTTTAAGTATAGGAGTGTATGTGGAGGGAAAAGTTGAACCTGTTTTCTTTGTAACAGTGAGTGTTTCAGAGGTTCTTAGAACATTGAACATTGGCTTTCGCTCCACTATAGATGATTCTGACTGCTGAAGGCTAAATCCTTGTGATAAACAGGCTATTTACGAACTTGTTTCTAGTCATTGTCATAATCTTAGACCTTCATTCATCAACCAACACCGGTTCGTTTATTCTAGGCTGTAATTAAAATGTACCTTATTTCATTTCATAGAATACATTGCTTTGACACTTGTAAAATCAAGAACATAATCTATTAATTAATGTGTGTCATACTTTTAGTTTTGTCGCGTTTCTTACATCGTTACTTCTGCGCAGATTACTTCCCTACAGTATATTTATGACCATTCATGAACGTTTCAGTAGTTACAAATAAAATTTTTCCATAGCATGCCTGTGGTGTTAAGAGTACCTTTTCACCAAATTTGATAATTTCGATATTGTAGTTTTAGAATAAAACTTTGAAAGACGCCCCGAGGCCTAATGTTATCAGTTTAGATCATTAGCCACGATAAGACAAATTTTTTTAACTAGTAATTTTAACGTTTGCTTTCAACAATACTACTAGTATAAGCTTTAGTTAGTAATGTACGGATAAAAGTACACGCCTCAAAGCACCTACTTTAGGTTTTCGTTAACAATGCACGGAAAGAAAGAAATTACACACCCCAGTAAAAATTTTGATAGAGCATTTTGGATGAAGTTGATTTACGGTAACAAACTTCTAAAGGTATTCATAGTTATAATAACTTTTTGTCAGTGACTAAGTTTACCTGATATCCGAAAACGAATTGTTTCTTTGAACTAGTTATTTACAATATATTATAGGTGGAAGAACTTCAACGATTATTAGGAATGTTAAAACTTACCAGTGGTGTTAGTTAAGTGCGACGCGAAATATGTATAATAAAGCATTAAATAATGTATCGCTTCAACTAAAATGACTACGTTGGAGACATCCCGCCTCACACCGTATCTGCAGCACAAAAACTAACTCATCGCGAGAATCATACTTGTATATATATGTTTAAAAATATCTTCCCACAGCCAAACAATCGGCACACTTTACGAATACTTGTAAATTAGGATCTTTGTTCGTTAATAGACTAACATGTGAGAGTAATTCATAGAGTGGAGCTAAAAAAAATGGTGATTCTGATGATTATATTTCTAGGAGCGCCATGCAGATTACGCATTTGCATCTATATATTATTCAATTTTGTAAAATAAAAAAATTAGCGAGGATGTTTGTTGAGCAACTGTTACATAGTTCCTCTATCTTCGCATAATAGGATATACTGAGAGGATCGGAATAATTTCTTTTTTTAACACCAGTTTTCCAGTTTAAGAATGAAGATGATAACTTGTCTTCAATCCTGTGCATGTTTGAAATCGAAAAACAACCGGGTACATTTTTTATCCATTAAAATTTTGAAAGCAAGCCGTTATTTAAAACTCCATAATTCGTTACACTGAAAAGTATGATGCATTATATGTATGTATAATCATATACACACGCGCGCGTTACGTGAAGAAATTCATTACAGTAGTTGGGTGTCTCGCGGAATAAAACAGAACTGTTATGCTGAGTGAACTGTCACGTCTACATCTTACTTCTCTCTTATGTTTACATTCTGAAACGAATCGTTTCCTTCTCTTCCTAATAAATGTTGTGTAATCATTAAAGACACTTGCATGCACTGCACTTGGTTAATGTGTTAATAATTGACAGAAAATATTGGACTATTTTTCATAAATCAATGTTATTTGATTTCATATTCACAGCCGGTCTTTCATAATTAGTTTTATTTTTAAAAATATTCTGAAAAACTGCATATAATATTTTATGGTATAAGTAAATGCTTTTGATTTTAGAACGTTAGCAGTTTTATTAGCATGTTGTTACGTGTTTTCCTAGGTTTCTTGGGAAACCATAAGCATAATGACGCAATGTTGAAGGGGAGCCACTCCCTCCTTGCTGCTGGTATTGCAACATGAAGCAGATCACGTGAGCACGTGCTCATCTGTCATTTGCATCATCCCCGTGCTTTGTGTAAAGGCTTTCTATAGATGGCGCTTTCTCGGTACAATAAAGACAGTGATTGCACGGGATCGATTTCGGTGACCACCACCTTGTAGGATATATAAATGAATGGCGGAGTTCTGAATTTTATCAATTCGTTATCGCAGTACTATTGACTTATCATTATTACGAAATAGGTTGTAAAAGGGATTATACACAATAACATGTTAGATGTTTGGGCTCTTACAAAAAATAATTCTAGTGTTCTGAGTATGTATTGGCACTGAAAGCAAAGTATCAAGGTTAGTTGTAAATTTTCCATCATCTCACTCCATAGTCTAGCACTTATTCCCGTGTTATATTTTTCTCTCTTTTTTTGCATTTTCTTTCCATTCGGCAGTTTTGTACTCTTTCCTTTATCCTTCCGCTCCCATTTCGGTATCACGCAATTCTTGAGTATAGAAGTTTTCAGTGTTCCAATTGTTATTTGTTGTGATCTTGAGAGTTGGAAGAGTAATGCTTTTCCAGCCCACGTTCTACATTTCTAGCAGGTAGCGATCAAACTGCTTATCACATCGAACCGTGTATCTGTACCGAAGTCAGCAGTTGGTTTACTAAAACAGAAGGTTTTGAAGAGCAAGTGTCAGCGGAAATTACACGAGTGCTCCAGGCGAGCATGGTGAGTTTTGCTTGTGAACTAACTAAACCTACGCGAAAGGAGTGGTGAGACAAATTAGTAGAAGCAGGAAAACAACGTTCACATAGAATAATATATAAAAAAAAATGAGGCCCAGTCGCTCGACTTTCCGTCGTTCCAGGCAGCTCGTGAGAAGAAAAATGGTTAGTATTACTTTAAAAAGGGTGTTAAACAAAATCTAATTCCTCCTGCTTTATCACTATCAAACAATACAAAGTTTCATATATGCTAATTTTTGATAGAATATGACTCGGGAGTATAATGAAAATTAGCTTTATCAATTTGTTAACGAAAATTAAATTTCTCATGAGAAATAAACTATTATATATTAGTCTTAGCTTTGAAGACTTTTGAAAGGACAAGATGCTATGAAAACTTTTGTATTTTTGTTCAATCATAATAAAAAAAAATCGATTTTAACTAACCTAAGCAAAAGAGTGCACTATTAGAAATGTGTCGTTAGATGCTTTACACTGAATTCTCTTCTGTGGGGTAACACTTGATTTTTAGCACCGGGATTCGTTGGTGGTGTTCTTTATTCTATGTACCATACTTATTTAGGTTGTTTTTTATGTATTCTCGTGCATTTACATGGAATAGATGAAAGTTAAATAATTGGTATACTAGTTTGGGACAACTAACTTTAAGAAACCTAATATATGACAGTATTCATGACCAATGTGTTATTGTTTGCTATTTATGAGTTAAATGAACAAGCTTTATCGATTATCAAACTTGTATTCCAAAGCTAAGCGCTTATATTTATCGATTGGTTTTATCAGGCAAGTTTTACTTAGATTATATGCTCATTTGTATAGTTCCTAATATGTACTTCATTCTTACTCTTAATACCATGAAAGCAATGGGAAAATTAAATGTGTAATTTTGCAAGTCCAGTGAAGTTTATTGAGCTTTTATTTCTACTGGGTGATAAAAAAAGATCTAGATTAACACTGTTAGAAACTTAACTATGTATATCTAATTCATGGGTGACACTTGAGTTGAAGAGAATGAAGTAAGAAGATACTGGGTGGGGGGACTGTCGCCAAATAAAAGCTATGTAGGGCTGGCTAGTGAACTAGAATAAAATCCCAATGTTACTGGCTTCCCCACTCTGTCTATCTAAAGCTTGGTGTTTGAATAGAATTTCAGTTTTCATCATTATACTTTTCCTTTAGTTAACTTTAGATTACCACTTATATAACTATTTTACAATAGAGTATCATTTTACGATGTAAAGTCGAGACGGCTTGGGTCTACTATGTGATCATTAGCCGAATCAAATGATATGTCCACTTCCATCCCTTTCTTTTGTGATTCCTTTTTTTTTTCCGAATTCAGTAGCCAGCCCTACGTTGCTTTTTTTATTTAGCGATAATGTTTTCCTACTACTTGTTTGTTTACTTTTTTTTATAAGATGGCGTACATGGGTTACTAGGTTATCGTGTATTCTAAAACTTTAGAAATTCTGCATAGAATATTAATAAAATAGGTAGTCAAAGCTCGTGAAGATTGTTTTGCTCTATCAAATGATGATAAAATTACAGTTACTGCTAGAACTAGATAGGCGCTAGACCTGTTGAAAAAAGATGATGATGAACGAAAATAAGAAATCTGTTTTGGCTATTCACCAGTTTTCAACTTTGGGACGCTCTGGATAGCTGAAAAGCGACACGTACAGCGGAGATGGGAAGACTATGCCAAATACCTCTTCATAACTAGCTTGTAGTGACATGTAGAGAAGGAAATCCAGATGACTTTTGTATTGCTTTAATACGGGCGCCCGTGCCATCCCTACATAGAGAGTGCTGGTGCACTCTCCGATAACTTTCAAAACTCACACGTGTGATAGTTGTTCTAAATTCCCAGTTCGTTTGATGTAAACGTTATGTAAAAGCAGCGTTTCAATATCTGCTCATGGTTAAGATTTTTACTTTCAGGATATCCTTAGCTGTTCACCATATAACTTAGAGTAATTTCAGGACTTGTTTTGAAAATTGATACAATAACTATTAACGATGAATTTTGTTCTTCTTTTATAGTTTTAGACTCGTGATATGTTCAAGGCTGTTGGACACACAAATTAAATATTTGCTGAAGCTCTAAATGACATTAACTTGGGAAGTCCAAATATTCAATACAATTTTGTGATGGTATAAAAATAGTAATTTTAAAGAAGATCGCGTTAATTAGGTAGGCTTTGCTATGTAACCGAATTAAAAAATAAGGAAAACGCAGAACTGTGTCCATTTTCTATATATATATTGTATAACAATTATAGTGATAACCTTTCTCGAAACTGTTCAAATTAATCAGATGTTTTTCATTAACATAGGGTAAGGATATTCTTCATTAACAGGCTATTGTGAGATTAATAAGAGTTCTATTCTGATATTCCATTTGTAAAATGCTTCCGCTTAAATACAAGTGAACAGAACAGGCGCTTGTAAATTAGGGGATTTTTTTTTCTCTTGAGGATATACCTAAACAACAATAAATCAAAGGTAGTGTTTTTACTGTTATTTTTGCCATCGTATAACCTTTTGGCTTTGTAATTATGTGAAGTTAAGCAATTTTTTTTTCACACAAGTAATTGGTCGTCGCTTGAATTTGTTTTTCTCCCCTTGAAGGTGTTCACCAAGATTAACCAATTAATTGTTATTGTACACATTTTATTATGAATATCACATTGCACTACGATTTATCAGTCTGACTCAGACTGACGCCAGCAATTCACAGAAATATCTTTGAGTACTTTTGTAACATCTGGTTTTTCCTTGTGTATAACTACTTGTACATTTTACTAAACGCTTGCTGCATTTCATGTAGATACACATAGTAAATTCGGAAATACAGTCAACATTTCTTCTCCAATATGGAGTCTGACAATGGAACGTGCCAGTCCATGTTCATTTAGTCTATTGGGACAGATGTTGAGCTTGAGTGTAAGTAAGCTCCAATATACTGTAACTGAATTTATATTTGATAATGTTAAATATTTAATTTTAATCAGTACTTCAAGTTAATCGTATAAACTTTCTCAAGCTTGACATATTTAGCATAGTATACTTTCTAAAGTACTTTCATAATTTGTTTTACAAATTCATATTACAGTTATTAATGGTGAGTTTAATTCCATTACTGTAGGTCCAGTCTTGTGATGTATTTAAGAATTGTTTACAATTTACAGAAATTATGTTTGCAAAAGCTCTAAATTTGGGAAGTTTAAATATTGTTTTCTTGGTCAGTCTAGTTTTATTTGCATACCTATTAAAAACGGATTAATTTAGCCGTCCTGAGGCACATCGTTTGGGATGAACACTACATATGGTGGGTCATGTTTTTCAAGTCTTAAGCTGTGTTTATACCAGCCCACTTAACATATTTCAGCTTATCTTTATCAACGCTGTGAAAGACGTTGAGGAAACGCTTTAATTTAAATAAACAGGAGAAGGATTGGAACAGATCAGACCAAAATTCAAAGTTGAAATGAGACTGACTGTGGCCAGGACTTGATCTTAAATACTGAAAGTCGGTATTCAAATGAAAATAACGTGCCCAAGGAAATCAAGAACTCGTGTTTTCATCCAACTATTTACCTGTGGCTGTGCCGCCCTTCGTTGGTGCTACTGGACAGTGGGGAACCAAACTCTCCAACCCTGCCTTATCTCTAGCCCACCGTCTGGCTTTCATGTAAACAAGCCCCGTTCCACAAGTGAAGCAAACGCCACGTTCTTCCTATCGTAGCACGTATCCTACTGATGGACCTTGCTGCATAGCCCTGCCCACTCATTGGAGACCACACAGTGGCTGCCACACATTTCTGTCATGTAGAGGTAGCTTGTTGTTAACCCTCCAGTTGGGTTTAGGCCAAAACTATGGAGACACCTGATTCGCACTATCTGTCAATGAAATTACCACTACAGCTTTTGCTGTAAGTTTCTTCTTCTCCAATAGCCAGTTTAAAGTGACCACTTCAAAGTGTAGCATGACAGACATGGCTTCTGTGAAAGTGATGTCCTAGGTGGTGTTGAACAAGCTCATTAGGAAGTCCCTAAGTATAGTTATTAATTGGGATGTCTGCTCAATCTGCTGAGTCTATTGCCAAATATACCTTTCTGTGTGATTCATGCAAGTTGTCCACATAGATGAACAGTCCCTTAAATTCTGATACTATTCATTATTGTAAGCTTGGCTGGATGATTTGCCAAATTGTCTAATGTGTTTGAATTTGTGATGTAGCTTGTACACCATGGTTTCTCAGGCTGCTTGCTGCTTCTCATCCAGGTGTTGACAGCATCAAGTGTAATGCTGTCTAAACTCAGCATCAGACATTATGCTGCCTGCTCCTTACGTTTTGCAAACTGAACCAGATTTTCTTTTGCTATTCCCTTGAACATTTGAGGCAGATCTGCTTTGTTTTACTCGTAACACCATGTGTGCTATGTTAAGATATCTTATAGTTTTGATGGGTGACACAGGAGGAAATGCCACCAGTTTCTTGTGTTCTGAGTTGAAGCTATTTACAGGATCTCCAAACAGGTGGTAGTCATTCCTTAGTTCAGGATGACAAGATACTAAGTGGTTCATCATATAGCCCTGCATGACATCAGGTTTTGCAAGCTGTTGCAAACATAATGGAGAACCGTTCCACCCTGAAAGATACCTCACTCCATGGATCATAGTCTTCAAGTATGGTTGCCCATTGCCTCATATACCAGAGACAACTCTGACTGGCTTAAATCATCTATCAGTGGCACATCCAACCTCTCTCCACTACTTACAAGTGGTCTCAACCAGAATTGGGGCTGCTGTGCTCTGACTGGCACAGGCCTTGGACTTCATTAGAAACTTCCCCATTTGGTCCTGAGCACTCTAGATGCCAAATCATTTCAATGAATCTCAGTTGTCTGTGCTTCCTTTCCATCAAGATTGATCCTAAGGGGTACTGTCTGATTGAATGGTCTGTATGTACTAGGTCTTCCTGAGTCGAGGGTTGCACAAGTAACAATGTTGTGGACTTTTGGATTATCAGCAAGTCCTATGTCCAGGAGAGGACTTCTCCTACACTCAACACCTCTCCCATATAATCATCTCTCACAGCTCTTAAACTCTCTCTCTCTCTGTCACATGTACAGAAAATGACATTCTTTTCATTAGAAACATGACTTGAAACATCAAGCAAGGGCTAGTACGCATATTATTGTTTGAGAAACTTTGCAACAAACTGATGGCACAGCACCATACTTTCTCCTTATCTACATGTGATATTTTCAGGTAAAACTAATTTCCCCAAAAGTACGAGATTGTCAAATCGGAAAATAATGGCAGATTCAATCAAGAAACAAGGGAAGTGTTCTGTAATAAATCTTTAATTATTCTTGTCTTCCAAAATTTTATATTAACACAATAAACCTTCACTAAAATGATTCTTTAATATTTCTTGTCTTCCAAAATTTTATGTTAACACAACTAAACTTTCACTAAACAGATATTTTGGATTAGAGGTGAGTAACCTGTGGTTACCATTAATTGAATCCACAGGAAATCTCTCCTCCAATCAGAAACAGGGATAAACTAACCAATCATAACATGCTCTCCACAGTCCACCAGAATACTATAAATCCCGACAACACCTTACACACACTGACCTGAAGACAAAAGGTGGAAGACTTTTGAAATGTCATCTTCTACACTTGCGTGTCTACAACAGGCAGTTGCTGTCCATTCTACAAAGTTTCATCATGAATTCTTACCCCAAACAATCTATCATAGAGGTGTATTTATATTAATGTAATTTTAAACTATAAGAAGTCAACATTAAAATTGTTGCTATTAAGAGTTTGGAAAGACTGAAAGTGGTTTGAAGTAGCTCTTTGGGTAGGGCTAGGTTTGGAGATGGATAACAAAGGTATTGGCTTTGTGTTATGGTAAGAATGTTAAGACTGAGGTTGGAGATGAAGTGACTTTTCGTTGTTTTTTTTTGTGAGTGACTCTTGATGTTTTTGTAAAAGGTGTAAGGATCATTGTCATGATTTAACATCTTATATTTCTTTTCGAAATTTTAAACATATTTTTTAATCATAATTGTTTATGGTTTAGTTAATGATTTTAAAAGATGAGTCATTTTAACTCATTATTTCAAAATTCTACACAATTTGTGGTTGGTTCAGTGTAATGTCACAACTATACATATTTAAACAGTTAACAATAAGAGTTTTTTTCATTAGTTATTTCTACAGATGAAGTTTTATCTGTGTTGGTATTTTTTAAGTAAAATATTACTGACATAACTATTACTTAAGAGTATTCATTAAAAAGTAAACACTAAATGTACATGCAACTGGATAATGTTTGAGCTGGCAAAAAACTTATCATAGGAGAAAAGTCTTATTTGTGGTTTATGGTTTAAAAGTGAACAAATCATATTAATATTTGGTCTAATAAAACCAAGTTATTAATAATAATGCTATGAAGCATAATTAAACTTTTTTGGTTGGTTTTCTTGTATTTGAGTAGTATGCTCAGTGATTAATTCTTTTTCAAGTAGACTGTGATTACTATTTTGCACACATTACAGTTCTTGTCTCTCTTTTTAATGAATAAAATCAGTTATGTTTAGTATTAGTATTTTTTTTGTAATAATTAGTTTAGAAGAGCAAATTATCATATTAGAATTTTTTAAATGTGTACAGAAAATTATTGTGGCAAGATTGGCATTGAAGTTTGCTCCAATGTGCTTAGTTTAATTGAAAATTGATGATTTATGCTGACTTAGGAAAATGACCGAAATTAAGAGTATAATATTTGTAATGTTTTGAGCTAATTTTAGACAATAAGAGTAAATTATTGCATTATTATTTTGGAAGAACCATTTGTCCATCAGGGTGAAGTGTATCACTGTGAAGTGAACACAATTGGCATCAATGATCAGGTACACCTAGATGTTTCTTTGGCCTTACAAGTGAAATAACTTTTCCATGAGAGAGTTTCTCACACCTTTGCTTTACTTCTACAGCTTGATTTTTCAGATCAACACAAGTTCAATTGTCTCCTACAGTTTTACCCTGTTTTTGCTATACACCATCAATACAAGAAAGTTGAAATTGCGTCATAAACTTCCAGTTACTCAATTTTCAGTTTTTACTTAAGGTATTACTGAAGTTGGTATATCATGTTTGTGTATTATCAGATAACTTGTTTTGAAATGTTTGTGTGCTAGCATGAAACAGTTTTTGTAATGTTCTTGCATGATACATTTATAGATAGTTGAATGTTAACAAATATATAAAACAAACTGTCAAATGGGAATATTCTATTTGTTGCACATTACAACAATTTAAGCATAATCTTGAAAGTTCCAACTTTTGTTATTTGCAGTTTTAAATAAATCATTCTGGATGCAAAGTACAAAAATAATTAATACTGTAGGAGTGAGTTAACCACATCTCCTTGAGGTAAACTAGCTTTATGACTTTTATTTTAGACCACTATGCTCAATATTTGTAAAAACCTTTGCTACTGCAAGGACTGGGTTATTGATAATCTTCATATGTTAAGTTCTGCTGAGAGTTATCTTAATGTTAAAAATATTGTTTGGTTGCTATTAGTTGAAACCAGATGCTTTATTTCAAACACCAGTGCCATTCCAATTATTTTACTAAAAAGAATGCTTAACAGTTGTGCCACTAAATGTGCCAAAAGGATTTTTGAAGTTTTAATGCTTTTTAAAACTATTTGATTGTAAATTTTTATCAAATATGTACTTTTATAATTTTAACATTTATCATTTACTTATAACTAAGAAAACATTAAAATAAGAACAGTGACACAAAGAAAAGTTGTATCACTCTATAGAACAGACAAGTCTATTTATTTCTAGTTTCTGTTGTACCATGTTTAGAAATATTTTGTATATTTTAATACATAAGAAGTAATTTTACACTAAACATTCTTTATTTTCAGCTTCCAACAGATCCACTGTGTGAGAGGATTGATATTGAAGAATTGGGTATGTGTAAAAATAAACTTCAGACTATTTGGATTTTTAGGATTAAGATAGTAGGGTTTATTGTTGGTTTTACAAACTTGAATTATCAAAGGTTTTCTAATTATTCCTTACTTCTTACTTAAATTGGTGATGAAAATTGTTTCATATTTTATCAAAGTATTTGAGTGCTTTGGTGAAAAAGTCATGGAAGTAAGCTTTTAACACCCTTGATACTTTCAATAATAATAATAAAATGCAGTAACTGTAAAATGGTTTAATGCTGAACTCATGCTAATTTTCTAGGCTCTGTATTCAAATCTGCAATAATACAAATTCATATACAAACAACAACAAAGAAATATGATGTAATATAATCAAGATAAGGATTTCTCCAGGAGTGAAATTCTCAAAAAAAAAAAAAAAAGTAGAGGTACTCAGCTGGGGGAAGAGGACCTGTTTTTGAAAGTGGAAAAAAAAATCTAAGTCCTGGTACTAGTGCCATCTTAAAAAAAAAAGTTCTGGTACATGGTACCATTGAGTACTAGCAGAATTTCACTAACAAAAGATTTTTTTTTCATTATTAAATGCATATTATGTTGAGCTAAGTCATGAGGGTAAGGAGAGGCTGTTTTTTAATCATACTCTATTGTAGTTTGAATTTTACATTGAACCAATCACAGTTCAGTTTCCAAAATCTGTATATGAAAAGGCATATGTACATTATGTATACATGATATACATTCTTCCATTGGCATACATCATAAAAAAAATACATGCACATTGCTTTAACTTGTGATTCAAATCACTAAATTTTCTAGCATATACACACAACTATGTAAAGACAATTAAAGGTAATTTAAATATAAAAAAATTGGCTATATAATCTCAAACGAGGTTTCTTAGTTTGGCAGTGAATTCAACAATCTTCTGTTAATTTAATATAGGAATAATTTATAGAATATCCTGACCTTTTCATAACAGTCACACTCACATTGCACACCTTAATTTCTAAACTCATTTCTAGTGTATTACTCAAACTTTCATGTGAAATCCACTATTAGTCTTTACCTCTTTTAATTTAACTTCTCACTGTAGTTAGTGTAAACAGTATAACAGTTCCCTATATAGTATAGCATTACAATAGTTTCTGTTAATTACTTTGTTATATTTCTTAAGTTTTAGTATGACTGAATTCTTTCTTTTATATAACTGTGCATGTATCTTATTTTCATTTATGCATTTACCATAGCATTTTTCAAAAACATATTTATAGCTGTTTGCTCAGTAAATTCACACAGCTTGTGTGGATAAAATGATGTATGTAATAAGGAGAATTAAGTATAACAACAGAAAATTATTTCAGTAAAGTTTTTATTAATTCACATTTATCTCTGTGTGTGCATGCATGACTGACTTTGGATTGAATACATGTTACAGCAGTTCATGTGTAAGATTTAGTACTTTCTTTTGCTTATGATTTGAAAAATATTCAGTTGTAACTTAGTTATCTAAAGTACTGTAAAATAAAATTTTCCTGCAGAACTTTCCCTTACTACTGCATGGTGTAAGCCTTCTCAAAATCTTTCTTTATATGCATTTGCTAGCCATTTCCAGAATTTTTATTCTGTTGTAGTTTAAAAATAAAAAGGGGTGCTGTTAGTGCAGCATATATGATTTATTTGTTGGATATTCTTTCATCTGTGTCATAGATGTAAATTGTATGGCAAAAGTTATACACATTGAGTCCAAAGGTGTACTGTACTTGTGATACTAATCCACCTTGACTGAACTCCATATATGACAACTCTGTGCTTTCTTCTGCTTAGCCACTTTTCTGTTTAGTGAGCTAACTTATTCCCTGCACATAGATTTTTCTTTGTAACGAACCTTTTAGTTGGCACTTTGTCAATTGCTTTCTGAATATCCATATAAACCTGTACCTTCATCTACATATCCAGTAATCTTTTCAAGGAATTTCATAAGATTTTCCCCCTAGTGAAACCATGTTTAAACCTTGTTAAATGACTTCGCAAAGCATCTTTAATCAGACTTTCAAAACCTTTTCCCACCATTGATGTAGGACTAATAAGGCATAACTACCAGGACAATTTTTTATCACCTCCCTCGAAAAGAGGAGTAACAATAGCCATCTTCCAATCCTTTGGCAACTACCCACTATTCAAAGACTTAACAAAAGTTCCAAGTGGCTTGCATATCCAATCCTCAACCTCCTTCAAAACCTTTGGTAAAATATTCTCTAACCGAGGAGCTATATCATTGTTAAAACTTCCAAGTTTTTCTTAAATTCAAAATTAATGTGATCGTCTTGTTTGATTTTGTTTCCACCTAGCATCTTTTCAGGATGAGGAATATTGTTTACATTTTCATTAGTAGAAACTGAAAGAAAAAAGGTATAATTTAACAATCCAGAGATTTCAGGCATACGATAGGAGCCTTCTTTTATCATTCTTCAAAGGATCTACTCCCATCCTAACATTTTGCTTACCAATAATGCATTTAAAGAAGTATTTAACATTAATTTTTACATTTTCAGAAAACTGTTTTATATAAACCCTTTTTACCTTCCTAATTTCTAGTTTGATCAACTCTCTTGATCTTCTATGGATCTATTAATCTCTCATCACTATGGAATTTCTCATTAATTTCATCAGTTTCATCTTGTGATCTGTAACAAACTTCCACTAAAAGTCTTTTGGGGCTATATATGTATGTATATTTATGTGTGTGTGTGTGTATATATAGAAACCCAAGTAGATTCAATCTCCTTGCTACTATTTTTAATATCTTCAAATTCGACAACATATATCTCACATTTTACATATAAAGCCACTTCTCCTACTCTCTTTAGTACACTATCCATATTAAATAACCTATAACAAAATTGTCTACATTTAACCAAAAGTCAGTTATTCCCATTATATCAAAATCCTCTGTTTTGAACACTGCTCAAAATTCATTAATTTATTTATTACTTTTAGCATTACAATTGTAACAACTTAGCCTATTCTTAAAACTACTTTTCGTTGTTGCTACACTACAGTTTTCAGCAATTAATTTATCCTTGCCCTTGCCACTATTTAGTTCTAATTTAACATCTGCTTCTGAAATAGACTTCCTACAACATACAGTTTATAAGCTACTTGACCATTTTGTAGATAAAGCTGTTTACTAACAATATAACTATTTCTTATTTCTGTGCAAAAATATAACTTGTTTGGTTTTGCTGCTTCTTTTGATGGAAGGATTACTTTTGGTCAAATTGCCTTCAATAATTTTGCTTTTCTTATACTCTTGTGTGCTAGCGATTTCAACTACCTATCATCTGTGTACCATTGTTCTCTAGATGCTGCTATATCTCTATATGCATTTTATATCTGACTAGCAGATTAGAAAATGTAAAATTTTCTACTTGTAGAGCCATATGGTTCAAAATAATATAGAAGATTTTGAGAATAATAAAACTGATTTTGTTGCTCTTAACCCCCTCACCTTTTCCTAATAAACAACAGCAGAAAACCTACTCTGTCTGTTTGGAAATTGCTCTGATAATATAATAGTTACCATTCTCTCAAGTATTGTTCCACACCTTAGAAGATTTTGAGATATTGAAGCTGACTCCATCTGCCATCTTCTTTAACCCTTTCCTTGTGGGTCTCGGGTTAAAGGCCATGTCATTGAGTTTGTTGACTTGCATTAAAAAGTTTATTCAACTACTATTTTATGAATTTATGTCATTAAGTTTGGTATTAAACTGTAGATTATAACTCAAATTTTAGTATTATATATATCATTTAATTTCGTAATTTAAAAGTAAATATTAAAAAATTATACTTAAACATCAAATTTTGTGAGTCACGTGGTATGTTGAACGCGGCACTGGTTCAACTTTGATGTTTGTGATGTCAAAATGCAAATTCTATAGTTTTGTACAAATTAGGAACTCAAATTACTGATATTGATAAAATATAAAATAAGAACCTCCTATTTTATGAGATATTGCTCATGTCCTGAATGAAACTTAGTGGCCTTGCTCACCTCTTTCCATTTTTGGAAATGGTCCCTTATATATACATAGTTCTATTTATGACATGTGTAACCAATAGAAAAATAAGAATGTTCCCCTAGTGGCTATCTCAGTTTTTTTAAAGTTTTAGGATGCCATCTCCTTCTTTCAAACCAAGATTTCAAGGAGGTATGTTGTGTCTTTAGTCTGCTCAAAATTTCATATTTTTTAGATTGAAATACAGCTTAGTTATTAAGCTTGATAAATTATAATGGAATTCTCTGGTATCAGTATAATAATTT
>NW_013666798.1:222429-227592 GCF_000517525.1 Limulus polyphemus
ATATATATATATATATATATATATATATATATATATATATAAAACCATTTGTGAAATTTTAAAAGGTTCAGCAAGCTACGACAAACAGCAACCAAGTACAAAGGTCGGAACTAGAAGAGATAATTAATCGCTTTACTTCTTTATTTACTGTTCTATGTTTTAAGGAAAATAAGTTTAAGAAGTTATTTGTAAATAGTAATAATCTATATACATATATAATGTATAATAATGGAAATATGACTGTATTTAACAAAATACTAGTCCACTAAAACACAACCAAGACTGGTCACTTTGTCACTAAAGGTCAGTTTTATATTATTGGATACGCTGAGTGCACTGTGTCATTGTAACTTCTGTATTGTTAGCCAGGCATGGCTGAAAGGTCAGTATAATAAAAATTATAAATATACATAAATGTATAATGTTATGAGATTTAAACTATTTACTCTAAACATTTCTGTTTTCTTGTTATAATTTGTAGTCATTCTAGAATGAAAAAGGCTTAGTTTATACTTATTTCATATTTTTTATGGTGATTATGAGATTGGTCAAATAGACTAAAGCCATACAGATATTGATTAGTGAAAATAACAGATAAAATATAAAGTTTTTTCTTGAAAAACGTTTGGTAACTATCTGGACATTATAAGGATTTTTTATGTGAAATTGAAAATTTTCTCATGCATAAAAGTATTTTTAATCTTAGAATGAAAATTACTTTGCATGTTGGATAGGCAACATGCAAAAAGAAAGGCATGAGAAAAATATTGTTTTAGAAAAAATCAAAATTAAACATTTTATTTTCAAAAACTACATACTTATAGGACCTTTCATCTCAAATTTAAAAGAATTTCATCCACTAGTTTCATTTTTTTTTAAAGAACTTTCACTAGAGTTGCATACCTACTTACATTGTAAGTAGGTCATAGTGAAAGCTTTAAACTACAAACTTTTTCATCTTTAGTTCAGGAGTCATAAGAACTAACCTGTTCTTTATGTTTGAAATACAAAACCAGATTGATCTGGAGGGTCAACTTTTTAATTAGAATCATACCAAATGTGTGTGTGTGTGTGTTTTGTATATTTCATATTTATAAACTCGTATGCAAAATTTGACTTCATTATTCTATCTGTACGCATTGTATAGTGCTTTAACTCTTGCTCTTCTAGTTGATTTCTGATGAAATTCTTAAAGTATACAGTTTTATCACTAGACAGTATAGCTCAGTCAGTTGTATGCATAAAAGTGATCAAACTCACCAAAGTCTGATACCTATATTCCAACTCATGTAAATGGTAGCTTACTTTTAAAATGCACAAAATTAACACTTAGGATCTTTGTGGAATTCAGGCTCACTGATGTCCATCACAAAACCAGAAACTTCCACAAAAGTGCAGGTTTGGGATTGGTAAGCAAATAATAACTTGAAAACACAGCAGTTGAAAGAAACATATACAAGTAAACAAGTATAACAATCTTTATTTACATATGTTCATAATATCACCAAATTGGTGGCCAGCTTCTGTTTGAATTACTGGCTGCTATTGAGAGCAAGAAGTCTACAGGAATACGAAATATGAGAGAGAACTATAGAAATAATCCCCCCCCCCCATCTTGTGTAAACTCAGGCAGAAGTGCTGATAAGGTAATTCACAAATCCATGGGTTAGATATTTCAACAAAGTTTGCATCCAATTCTAAGCTTGTTGCCTGTTAGAATAAGCTTTTTTCCCAGAAGTCCACATACAGAAATGTTTGCATACTAGTCTGTTACGTAAGAACAAAGGCTGCAATATGAAACCTTTCCCTGTGTAAATTCTTCACATGTTTACGGCCTTGTGAAATCTGGTCAACACAAATGTGGTTAACTACATGCGGAAACTGCATGGAAGTGTAGAAAAAATTGATCTGAATACATATGAATAAAGACTATTTCTGTACTAGCTTCAAAAGGGTAAAAATAATAGCTATTCTAGCTATTTAAATCAAAGGCCCAACTGATACAGCTGAAAATCATGAAAGGCCCCCCCTGTGAACAGAGTGAGTGTGGCAGTGTTTGAGGGTTCCTCTTTCAATGAATGAACAACTAGAGGTTCTCCACCCATTCCAGTTGGAATGATTTTATTTTATTTATTATTGTACATGTGTTTTATTGTATTATTTTACTTGTGTACCATTAGTAGGGTCAGGCTATTGTAAAATATTCTTGCCCCAGGGCTTTCAGTGGCCTACATATGCCACTGACAGAGTCCACTTATTGTCTATACTCAGTTATTATACCAAAATGTGTAAAATTATTACTATGTTAGTAAACTTTTTAGAAATAAAATCAAAGCATGAGAAAATAACATTGAGTCTGATATCAAACAAATTCTTGCATTTACTTTTAGTTCCAAGAATCAATCAGGCTACAATGTTCTAATTTACATATTTAATTATTTTCTATTCATCATGGATATGAATATTTATGTCAAGGATGTATACCAGATACTTGTCTTCTTTGAACCTAGTGATGAATAAATTAATTAGATCTAAATTACTAATGCATTTTTAATCACTTACATAGGAAATATTAATTACTTTCTCGGATAAGTCCAAAAATATACTTAAAATCTTATTTTAATAAAATAATTACCAAATTATAGGTAGGGTTAATTAATGTTCGCTATTAGTGTGCTTACAACAGCTTTTTTTTCTTCTTTCTCCATAGACTTCTGTAAAATTTTCCCAAACTTCTATATTCAAATTGAACATAAGTCATCAAAAATTAAAGAAATGAAAACTACTTCAGAACATATAAAATCAAAATAATATTGAAATACAACCTTTCAAATTGCTGTTGCTAGTCTTGGGTAAGTGCTCATATTAACATTATCACCACTTAACTCAAAAGATGACTGGCTATGATTGTATTTAAACTAAATGTAAGTATGTACTTATTCTCCACAGTGAGATGTACGAGATGAAACTGCTTTCACCTTAACCTATATTAGAGAACAAAAGGCCATTAATTGTCTTCCGTTGGTTTGACCAATCTACATTTTAATTACTCATCCAGAAAATCAAAATGTGTGTACTTAAATGATTACTTTGCTTATTTAAACCTGGTTACAATTCAAAACATTCTATTTTTCTTGTGATAATTAACCAAATCAGAACTCCCTGAATTCCTACTTACTCTTCAGCTAATTTACATAGTATGCTGGTAAGTTATGTAAACTTTGTTGGTCAGTAAAAAATTGGATAATTGCTTTTTACTTCCTAATTTGGCCACAAAATGTTCACTAACCAACTTAATTACGAGATTTATTAGTCAATGCTATCTCTAAGGTTACTTTAAGATGTGTTTTAAAGCCTAATTTTTGTCACTGATAATTATCCTGTAATTCCTTTGCAACTTCTGTTCATGGCTTGTTTACTTATACATATTTAGTGACTGTAAGTTAGAAAATTATGATAAAGTATAAGCTTACAAACCAACATGTGTGAGTTTGTCAATTAAAATGAATAAAACCTAAACATACCCTGCTCCTATTCAACAAAAACACAAAACAGTGTTCAATTAATCATATTTTACCTAGTGCCAAGTCTGACATTGTACTCTTACTGAAAAATCAAGCTGTCAATTAAACAGTGCTTTCTTTTTTGTAACATTCAGTCCTCATTTCTAATAAATCTGTTTTATATTTGGAATGTTACTTGTAATAATTGTTTTCATCTTTGTTATGTTTGTATAAAATAACAAGTTTCTTGAAGATGGAATCTGTTACTTTTAAAAATTCATTAAAACGTTTGTTTTTCTGACATCATTTTAGTGTTTTTGATTAGTACATTTGTTTTTTATAAGGAAAATAATAAACTATAAAACATAATAGAAATTTCATTTCAGTTTTTTAAATTTAAAGCTTCTTTATTCAGCTTTAAATAAAAAAAATTTTTTCAACACAGGAGAGAATGAGGATCTAACTTTTGTCAAGTTTTTCCAACATTTCCGTTGTTACGACATCATTCCCATAAGTGCAAAATTGGTTGTGTTTGATACTCAACTATTGGTAAGGAAATTTCATGTTTAAATAAATTATGTATTAAATTCTGGCTGTCGATAATGATATGGAATTACTGTCATATTGTTACTTTCTTCTTTTGTTGTTTGTTTAACAGTGGGATTAGAAAATTGAATATACAGCATATAGTAAGATATATAGTGGTTCATAATATGAATTACGAGGAATTGCACAAAACTTGATAGAATGTTTAGGCAAAAAAAATCCTAAACAGACAATATTCAGTTCAGACAAACTTTACAACCATTACTATTGACTGCTTAAGCTGTACAGATATAAAAATGCACAAAAACATGCATTTTAGACTTACAAGAAAAATAAAATCTGCTCAAACAGCCCTTTTGAATTATTATTATTATTATCACTATTATCTTGCCACCCTGCAACAAAAGTGGCTTGGTATATTGCACCCAAACCTTTTGTAGAATACTAAATAAGGTACAGTGAAGGTTGTAGGGGTATTGAAAAGCCTATTTGTTTCCTTTCTATATTTTATATAAGCTAAAAACATCATAATTCTAGTGTAAATGATTATCAATACCCATGAAGTTAACTTTCTTACAAATATCTGGTGTTCCTTTAAAAAGCTTAAGTACAGAGTGAAATAGGAATTACCTAAAAAGCTTAAGTACAGAATGAAATAGGAATTACCAGCCAATAACAGATGAACATTAGATGACTATAATATGTAGATACTCAATGCTTTGTACACTATACAAATCTTTGAAGTGTAGTGCTAAAAAAAAATACACATTATTAAATTTTATTACACACATTCATAGAATAATTACTTTAAAAGATATGAAGGTTTATGTAAAGCAATGTTTTAGATGTACATGTTTTATTTGAAAAGACTGCTTTTCTAGTGGTGAAATTAGTAGGGGTTGTGTCTTAGTCTAAACATGTATTTGCCCATTTCCATATATTATATATATATATAGAATTTAGTTACACAGAAACTATAAATGCTCGCTGTATTCTCAAACAAATCTTTATGGCAATCTCCAGTTGCAGTTTAACATTTTACATCTCGAACTAATGTGATCAAATAATCGATAGCTACAGTAACTCATTATGAACTGTATCAGCTAGCTACTTG
>NW_013666798.1:227674-231521 GCF_000517525.1 Limulus polyphemus
TAAATGCAGATCATAAAAAAAAAAGTAAGGAAACAAGGCTGGTAATTCTGTAGACATTATTTACTCAAACTACAAATCCCTATTTTGACTCCACCAAATGTAATTCTAGGTAACAGCATGGAGCCAAAATAGGGGTTTCTAGTTTGAGTAAATAATGTCTGCAGTACCTCTAGCCTTGTTTCTTTACTTTTTTTATGATCCCTTTTTATAGGTTTTTAACCCTGCATTAGTCTTCTGAGGTCTTCATGGACCTCAAATATTTTGTAAACATCGGCACAGACAGATGGAAGCACATGCATATTTGTTGATCTCAGTAGCTTCAGTACTTGGCTAGTTTGTGTTAAATTGTTGCACTTAGTTTAGGTGGTAAAAAAGAAACCAAGTTGTAATATTCAATGTTCATTTATTGATTAAAAAAGGAAAATATTTTGAGTGTTAGTGTTTTTTGTTTCCAAAATAATAGATTATTATTATAAATATTTTTAAATTAATGTTTTATGATGGGGTTCACTCAGTCCCCTAAAAAGTGACTATGGACAATTTTTACTGAAGACTAACACAGAGTTAAATTCCCAATTTTTATTTATCTTGTTATTTTTCATTTATTCATATGTTTTAATACAAGTATTTTGCATTGTTAGCTTAGTGTATAGATTTAGGACTATAACCTAAGTCTCCTAAACTGGCTGAAAATATTGATAAAAGAGAGGTGGTATCCAACTGATATATCAATGCATTCTAAACAAGTTTATTTTATGACATCACAAAACATTAATTGCATTATTTACAAGGTTAATGTTTAGTTCATATCTATATAGGCAGATTACTTCGATCAAAATTTCTTGATAAGTACTACCTGTCTATTTAATCTTCAGATAAAGATCAATGTGCAGATGATAAGATAGCATTTGACATAAAAGAAGCATGTTAGTTGGTGCATAGCTTTAATGTTTGTCAATACACCTTGTGTATCTCAGTTAGCTTGACTTTGTAATAGACTTTAATATGTACCACAGAAAACTGATTCTTAATCCATGAGAAAAGTGAAAATATTGAGTGACTGAAAAGTTAGTTCATTAATATATAATGGGAAGTGATATTGAATGGCTAATTTATATTTTTAATTCAATAAACATTACTAATAATGCTTCTTGGGGATTTAGTTAATTGAAAGCAAAAATGATTTTTAAGAGATATCAAAAACCTTTCATCTTACCTGTACCCTAAAGTGGATTTCAATTTAAAAGGCATAGCAGGGAATATTTGCAAATAGTAAATTTTTATTTGCATTTCATTCATTAAGATTTGAATGAATTAAATGTTTAGCATAAAGAGTTCTCTATCATTCATTAATATTTATTTATTTTGTCATAACTTATTGATTAGTTATTATAAAAGAAATTGATGGATTTGTCTAAAACAATATGAGAATAGATGGAATGAAACAAAACTATATAGTATTTGTAAATTTTAAAAACAGAAGGTCCTGTATAAGTTGTTTTAATGAAACTTGAGGACGTGTTTGAATAAATAAGTTCAGAAACTTAAAATTAATTAAAATGTCTGGAATTCAAATACCTGCAACTGTACACTGTAGAAAAATCTCATTACTTATTTTATTAAGTGATAAATGTACATATTTCAGTAACATGCAAGGAATGATGGGGTCAATATTAATATAAAATTATTTGTTTGTAAAACCAAAGTGTTAAACATTTATGCTTCATGCTACAGATAGGTTAGTGATAAGTTTAAATCATGCAAAAAAGTAAAAGTATTATCTTTATTGACTCTCCACTCACGTAACATGTACCGTTTAGAATATTGTGCAGCATTTTTTACAAAATCAGGTTTATTTACTGAGAACAGGAGTAATAATGAATGTGACTATGAGGGACTTCTACGTTAATATTTTAGTCATCATAACTTAAAGTTTCACAAAGCATGGTGGCTTCTTTGGATGAATAAAATGTATTCATCTGAGAATGCTTAAAAATCTGCATTTGAAAGGTAAACATTAAAATTTCCCATATTTTTTTTTTCGTATGAGAAACCCAAAATTACTCTATGTTGGCTTTTAAATATGTAATAGTTTTGAAACTAGATTAAATATTTATTTTTATATTTTTTGTTTAGGTGAAAAAAGCCTTTTTTGCCCTAGTTCACAATGGTAAGTTTACTTTTTTTTATTTCAAGAGAAACTGAAAATGGTCAATTAGAATAAGATGTGAGGTTTTAAATAAAGCTATAGATAAAGTTAATAGGATCTATAAATACCAAGTATAAAAACAAGACAAATTTAACTTTCCACTATCCAGTTGAATTACTTAACAATTTAATAACTCAGACTTAATATTTGTCTTTAGTTTTATTCCTGACAAATGATTTTGGCTTGAATTTCTTATTTCTGTCATGACTGATATATGGTGAGTAATATTTTGAGATTTATTGTTTACTTTACTAATATGCTTTAATTCACTATTGTGTAAAATGGTATTATAAATATCCATATTAATGAATTGTATTCTCCATGCAGTTACTGAAGTAATTAAACCACCAACAAAGTAGTAGTTTTGGTACCCACAGTATTCTATTGTATCATAAATACAAAACATATCAGAAATAATTGAAAATCTCACCTATAAAAGTAGTTACAATCAGCTGCTAAATTTAACCATTTTCTACAAAAATAAGCATTTTCTTAAGGTATGGGGTACAATGAAATTTTGCCACTCATACAAATTTGTATGCTTAAACATATGAGTGTTACAGTTTCCCTATAAATGTATAACCACTGTTCAAAACAATAAGGTACAGGTACATTATCCAATAATTCACCTTCAAATTAGGCTACTCAGACTGTCAGCTACTGTTGCTCTGGCCTTTCTACAGGATATATAGAATATTTTCTTACAGGATTGCCCCAACATTTAACAGTATTATCATTCATTGTTATATAAAACAAATCCACAAAGAGTACACACAGATACAACTATTTGCATTCCAGGAAATCGGTAAGTCTGCGACTTCCATGTTATTTTCCTCATCCAGTTAGGAAAAGAAGATTGTCTTTAGAAAGCACTTGTACCTTTCCAGTTATGCTGTATCTTGCCCAATCAACACCACACAGTTCACTTGGACTGTACACCATAATGTCTAAATTATTTCTAACATAATCCAACCTCTTGCAGAAGTTTCTCGGTTATCTGACATTTAATATGACCTACAAGAAAGATTTGCTTCAATCCATGACTTTTTACATAATTGTGCACTGTAATTTGTTGCATCAATGACAGTTATCTTGAACTTAAACTCACAGATCATCTCTCACAAAGCAACAGACTAATGGGAAAAACCTATGTGATGATGCACATCTGTAATTAAACAATACATCTCCACTCTTTTACTAACGTCTGCTGTTTGCTACCTACTTATATACCTCCTACCAATATAAGTGACTGTGTGAAGCAGTATTTTACATTGCACCTAAATAAATGAAGAAAGCAGAGTACTATTCAACACTGCTACAGAATGTTGCAGCAGTATTATACTTTGGATTTATATCTCTGTGGAATATTTATACTTTAAATACAACCAGTATTAAGTAAAGAACTCCAATTCATCCCCTTAATCCTGCTTGCTTTATAGTTGTATACTTTACCATGTGTACTAAAAATTACTCGTAGAAGATGTACTTACATATGAATAATGTTCACATTGTAATTATCATTTTTGGGTTTTAGTTGTGAAAACGCTATTTGATTTGATGAAAGTTTGGATTTGTTATGGGGTATTTGGAAAAAATTGTAACAGAACGTGTCCAATGTATCAAGGTTATTCTTAATAT
>NW_013666798.1:231531-236412 GCF_000517525.1 Limulus polyphemus
TGGTAAGTTTACTTTTTTTTATTTCAAGAGAAACTGAAAATGGTCAATTAGAATAAGATGTGAGGTTTTAAATAAAGCTGTAGATAAAGTTAATAGGATCTATGTGTACTAAAAATTCTTCATAGAAGATGTACTTGCATATGAATAATGTTCACATTGTAATTATCATTTTTGGGTTTTAGTTGTGAAAACGCTATTTGATTTGAGGAAAGTTTGGACATGGTATGGGGTATTTGGAAAAAATTGTAACAGAAGGTGTCCAATGTATCAAGGTTATTCTTAATATAAATTAAACCACTGAAAGTGCCACTTGTTTTGGACAGTAATCATTGATCTTTGCAAGATCCTGCACATTGACATGCATTTTTTGTTTAATTGCTAATCTCATATTGTTGAATGACATAGAAACAAGAGAAGTAAAAATGGTGCTAATTTGTGGAAAGCACAATTTTAGGTATGTGGTATAATATAGTCCTGAATATAAACTTTCCTTTATTATATGGTTTTCAATGCACCCTTAGTAAAACTAGCCCCCCCCTTCCCCCCAAGACAAGTAGTTTAAGATATAATAATTTTAAGTATGGGATTTTTCTTTATAATTAATCTGTATATCAAAATGAATGCATTATGACTAGAGATTTTGCAGTTCATCCATCTGTTAAATATACCCATCAATATCAGTTTCATACAGTAAGAGATACCTATAATTGTAGAAAAAGTAATTCCACTTGCATTATTCATTGTAGGAGTTAGAGCAGCACCTTTGTGGGACAGCACAAGACAGGAATTTGTTGGTAAGTTTTAATATACCCCTAAAATGAAACTTCCCTTGTTTCTTCTATATATAGTTCCTTGAAATATGCTGCATTTTGTAAGTTATAACAAACTCACTAAAGATCTTTATTTAGAAAATTCCTCAGCTGAAGGTATTTTTGAACATTATGCAACAGTAATACCTCTAAGTTAATACTTAGTGTAGAGTACACTAGTTCAGCATTATGGTTTTATGTATCTAACATAGAAACATTTAAATTATATTCTGTGAGATTGGCAGTTTTAGTGAGGTACATACTAAAAGGTACTGATTTTTTGTTTTCTTATTCTTTACAGGAATGTTAACAATCACTGACTTCATTCACATTTTAAGAACCTATTACAAGTCACCACTGGTAATGGATATGCCAGTTGTATTTATCTTTACTTTTGTATTTTCTTTCTACTGATACATATAATCATTAACGAATGGAATTCCTGTCTGTTACTGTTTGCTAGATTATTATTTCTTTAGAACAGTTGTATTTAATCTGGAATTTTAAGTGATTCAACAAATAGTTTGGCAATTCTGATTATGTAATTTAAAGGACAGAACTAGTTTATATTGAATTTTGAGTTTTAGTATTCAAATGTTAAATTTAAGCCTGATTAATAATCAGATCCATACAAAAAGAACAGTACTTGTGTAGTAGTGACTTTATTTGGTTTAATGAGATGTTTGTTTATATAGATATGTTTAGAATGATTATAAATGGTGGTTTTGATGGATATATTGTTGATTAATTAGTTAATCACAAGCCATAACAGATTAAAAACGTAAATTATATTTTTAGAATACCTAGTAGACAATTTCAGTCAGAGTTGACTGTTTCAATTTTGTAAGTGGGAACCTCCTGTTGAATAGCTTACAAATAATTAATTGCTTAGGACATACCTGGTATTAGTTAAGCCAGTATTATCAGTGATTAAAAAAAGAAATATTTCTTTAAATTTGTAATCAATATAACTTGTTTAGATATAGAACTATAATTAAAAAATTGTACAATATACACCCTGTAATTATATATTTTTGAAGGATTTCATTGTTTTTTTTATCTGAAAAACAAAATCAAACCACAGATTTAAAGAACTGAATGATTAGAATTTATTTATATTGAAACTCAATTGAAGACAAGATTTAAGATTGTTTTCATTAGTTTGAAAGCAGTTATAAAATTAGTTTATAAACAGTTATTGACTAGAATGTTTTGTTACATGGAAAGAGACACCTAAAGCTATTGATTGAACTTGCTTTTCATTAACATCCAACAATGTTTAAGATTAACTTGCATATTCTAATCCTAAAATGGTTCAATCTAGAGAACATCCTTTGAAAACTAAATTACATAACATATTTGTGAATGAAATCTAGAATATTAGTTTTTGCTTTACCGTACAATGAGAAGACGAAGTTAAGTTTTTTAACAGCAAATCAGTTGCTGAACTAGTTTCTTTCATTTTAGATCTAAGACTACAGATCAACGTTATCTTTTTAACACACACTTTTGTCATCACTGTAATTGAATAGAATCTTAAACACTGAATATATTACTATATGATTGGGTGATCTTTTGTACTAGACTTGTTCAAAATTAACAAATGTGTGTTCTTGTACACCTGCTTTCAGCCATTTGATGTTAGACCGAATATACCTTGATTTGCATCTAGGACATAATTCATTGACTACATTATATGTTATTAAAAACAGTATTCTGTCCTTAAATCTGAGAATTTTTGCAGTGTTCATTTTGGTGTAAAAATATGATTAAAATGTATCTGTGGATGTAAGTTCTATGAAAGGACTACTTAGATTCTTCACTAACATCACATATCTGCCAGCATTATTAACAGCATCTTATGTTGTGGCACATTGTACATAAGTCTTTTGACAACTCCATTTTCTCTGTATATTCTAGTATGTTGTTAATAATACTCATTGGAAAGGCTTTTTTTTTCATGCTATCAATTTATTTATGTAGATGTTAAGTTATATCTTTAATGTTGCAATTTGTTTGCTATAGAGAACTGTGGGTTGTAATGATGATGTAATGATAAAGAGGCATAACAAAATAACTAAAACAAGGATTAGTTACAAATATGAGAATTAGCTTGGTCGTGGGACAGTGTGTTTATGAGCATTGAGCAGTCAGTTTAGCTCAGTGGAGTATTTGGATCAGTGATAGTGATTGTGCATATTAAGTTATTTGATCAATTAGCCATGAAATTGTGCAAGTTTATTTTTGTTAGTCCAAGTACCATTAGCAAGGCATTTGGTGCTTTGAATATCATTTATAAAATTGGGCCCTACAAATCACAACAGTGTACAAGCATGTAGAAGTATTAAGTAAGAAATTAACTAATTTGCTATTATTGGACTGGTCTTTGAACTATTTTCTCTTGATAAGTTGAAAGAACCTGGCCAATGGAAGTGTGTTACAACAGTATATTCATATGTGCTAATGATTTGTTAATAACATTTTTGTCTAATAACATTGGAATAAAACTGGTAAAATTTAAATTTAACCAGTAAATCCAAAGACAGTGAGAGAAGTCTACACATACTAGACTGTTAATCCAAAGACTAAGGTATCAACTAAATGAAATTAATCTGCAATTGATTTGCTGTTGAAGATTTTTGTTTAGGCACATAGAACTGTAGCATATGAGAATCTGGTAGTATGGAGATATAGTATAGGGTATAGTTTGTAATGAAATGTTTATCAAAAGTTTTGTACATGATAAAGAATAATGTAAAGGTTAATTATGCAGTGATTATACATAATCAGGAAAATACTTGGTATGTTACAGGCTTTTATTAATGGGCAATTGGTGTAGCATGTGATAAAATGATGTTGATGGCTTACACAAACAAAAGTTTATGTTTGGAAATTGGATGTGATAAATGCATTTTTGTGTATAAAAAATATATAAATATGTAATTGTGTGAAATAAAACTTAACTTTTGTTATTATCTGTGTTAAATCTACACATTATATATGAACTACAGGTTCATATGGAAGAACTAGAAGAACACAAATTAGAGACTTGGAGAAGTAAGTTGAAATTTAGCACAAAGATAAATGTATGTATGAACTAGGCTTAATTGTGGAAAATGTATATATATGCATAATTATAGTAGTTCCAGCCCACACCAGGACAAGTAACACCATATAGTGCTAGAACTTTTATTTTAAATGAAAAAAACTTTTAGTGTTGAATGTTTTCTAAAGTAAAAGCTGCATGTAGTGTCATTACATTTAAACAATTGAATGTTATTAGAATGAATTTATGCCAAAGTTTACATGTATAAGTGTACATGAAAATAAGTAATAAAAATTCAAGAATATTTTAAGCTAAAAAAATTTCTAATTGCATTTTTGCATACAAGTTCCTTTAATAAGTGTGTGTGAATTCAGTATTTTAAATTCACTAAATGAAATTTTATGTACTGAATTAGTGTACACAGGATCTTGGAACATACTATATTTTGTCGTGTTTTGCAAATTAAAGAAAATTATTTGGTTAATTGTGAGCGTTATAAACCTTTTTATTCTATAAATATATTTCAGATGTCTTGAAGACCAAGATCAAGCCATTAGTTAGTATTGGACCTGATGCAAGGTAACTTATCATATTAATACGCTTATATCTGTAGTTAACATATCTAAACAGAAGCTGTACATCACAAACATGCACACACACACACACACAGTCTCTCTCTCTCTCTTTCTCATAGTTTTGGATAATTCTATAGAACTGTATCTTTGTTTGAATTATAGATCGAAGTATTTAATTCAAATTAGCCATACAATTTGCAACAATTTAGAATTTATTCTACAAACTGTGGTGCCTATGTTTGGCATATTGACTGTGATGTTGTATTTGTTCCTATAAAAGTGCAAATATTTCAATTATACAAAATTATGAAAAGTGGATCAAACAATAGTTATTGGGTTATTTTTCTTTAAGAAGTCAAAATTTAGTAATTGATTAAAATCATCTAAAATAGTAATAATGTGAGCATGTGTATTTCGTTTTACTGATAAAGCTTACATTAAAGTAATTTCA
>NW_013666798.1:236713-250876 GCF_000517525.1 Limulus polyphemus
CAGAATGTTTGAAACTTATGAGTTTCTATTATAGTTCTTAGATGGTAGAATTATTTATGTATTCTGTATGACTAATATAACAATTTTAAAATTAACTCCATTATGAACATTAATCAATTTAGTAACAAGCAATTGAAGTGTATTTCCATACAAATGTGCATGTGCTTGAGAAATGCTTATTCATACAATGCATTTCTTTCTATATTTGATAGTTTTCTGAGCTTCCAAAACCAAGCTACCTGAAAAAAACTCTGAGGGAACTAAAAGTTGGAACTTTTGATAATATTGCCACAGTATGTATTTTTTCAATGTTTGATACTGGTGACTATAGGTTCTAGATAAATTACTATTAATATCTAAAGAATTTCTTATTTTAAAGTTAAACAATATTTGATTTAAGTAAAACATTCTGGAAAAGTTTTTATATTTCTATTAGATGGAGATTATTTTGTCATTAAATGTTACTAGGCTTAGATATTTTTGAGTGACAACTAACTACAATGTTGAAGTAAGCCCAAATTGCATAATGTTGTATTATGTAACTGAATGTTCATAAATATTTAAATTTCATTTTAGATAATATTTATAATGTAATGCTGAATTTATTTTTGTTGCTAATGCAAATATTTTTGGAATTAGACATATCAAGCTGAAAGCAACATGTGTCACAATTAATAATACTCTTAAACGTTTCCATGTAAAATGACAGTTGCCATGCATAAGTCTTTTTGAATGAAAGCTAGGTTATATAGCTTGTATCACCAAGAAAGACAAGAAATCTTTTGCTCTGTTTTGTGCAGATTTTATCTCTAAATTTTTTTTTGAGCATGCATGTATACATAAAAAATATTCTCTTGCAAACAAAAATGCTTGACTTTTGATTTGCAAACCATATTTTGTTAAAAAAGAAACACTTGTAAAGATAAACATCAGAGTACAGCAATTAGTAGAAAAAAAACAACTGGTGAATGGGTAAGCCAACAGGTTGTATTCAAGACATTAAGTACAGTTACAAAGAAGAAAGTGATAGAATATTTAACCAATATAACAGTTGTAAGGTAATTATGACTTAAGCCTTCAGAATTAGTCTATTCTGGTTATACAGAGGGTTGAGTATGTTATATTAAAATGATTTTGAAATCTCACTGTTATTAATTACACTCGTTGTTGCCACATGCAGGTCACTCTCTATCTGACAACTGTATATTAACAATAATCCTGTAGAACAGCTTCCATTGCAAAAATATTTGTTATAAGGCTGTTATGTGTAAAGCATACCACACATCCCTGAAAGCTTTCCATAATACATCTAGTATACTTGTCTTGTCTGATTACTTAAATACTTAAGATAAATATTACTTATAACACAACCCAATTTCAGTATTGTAGGAAAAGCTAAAAAATTAGTAACAAGTCACCTAAGACTTTTAAGTTACCCAAAGCCAGGTTTGAACCAGCAGGGTTCAGCTGTTCCTTTACAGAAAAAAAAATCTTGCTTTAATATACTTGTAAAATTTGAAGTTAATTTGTAATATATAGGTTGTTTTAACAAGAATAACAACACATATAATGAGTTGAAAAGACTTAGCTATCAATAAACATAAAAGATGTTATAGAAGCTAAAATTCTAAGAAAAAAATCTACAACTTCTTAAAGACAAAATTTTAGAGTTGTGAATATTGTTCAAAGCTGACTTTCATCTTAACATGTGGACAACAAGAGGCCATTTTGTCCTTTAAGGCTGCCCTAACACACCAATCTCTTTGGAAAAGTAAAAATTTAAAACCACCTTCTATTTTTCCAGAAATGAACCATCCTCTTCTTAAACTTCTGCAAAGTGCTGGCTTCCACCACTTCCAATGGAAGCTTATTTGACTAGTCAATCAACTTTGAAAAAATAACTTACCCTGTCTTTTTCTAAATCTTAGACTTGAATCCTCTTGTCTTATCTTCAGAATATATACCTCACAGAAATCAGGCTTTTATCCCATCAATCTTGCAGATAATCTTGTAAGCTTCAACAACTCACTTCTTAAAAACAACAACAACCCTATCCCTATTAAATAGCCTATAACCCTGTATTTCAAAAAACAATTTGTCATTGAATCATCTACGTTCAACCATGTTTCCGTTATTTCCATTATATCAAAATCCTCCATTCCTACCAGTGCTCTAAAGTCATCTTTTATTACTTATACTTCTAGAATTACAACAGTAACAATCAAGCTTATCCTTATAAATACTTCTATACTCATTTCCTATGCTAAACTTTTCTCTGCCTCTTGTTCTTTTTGCATGTAGTTTTTCCTGGCCCTCACCACTGTCCAGTCCTAGTTTAAAACTTACAGCTGAGTTAGCAAAACAAGCCAGCCTCTACTCTATTTAAATGTAAACCATCCATTCCAAAAAACTCCCTTCTTCTACTGAACTGATCCCACAAGTCCAACTAGCTAACCTGCTCATCCTTACATACAAACCTAAGTCTAGCGTTTAGCCCTAATAACCTACTTATAACTTCATCCCCACAGTTAATTCTGGACAATATCCCTGACAAAATTAAATTATGGCCTTTTTCTTTAAATGCCTTTATCAACCACTTGTACTTGTATTAATTAGCTCCCCTGACCTACCTTTCCCTACATGCACCACAAAAAACTGCATCTCTGCTAGCCCCATTTATTATATCTCCTGCTCTGTAAGTTATATCCTCCACCTGTGCCCCTGGGTAGCATAATCTGATTCTTTTCTCCCTATTTACCCCCACAGGCTATTCTACCCACATTCCTTATCAAGGAATTGCCTATAACTATAACCTCCTTATCATCCACATCCTTCTCTGACCTGTAAATGCATTTAGAACAGCATAGCATTTTTGCTACTTTTTGATTAAATTCACACCTCATATTTACGTATCATGGCACTTTCAATGTTAACTCTTATTTCTGTATTGACCATTATCATCAGTGGAGACTGTATTTGACTGATGTTGTATATCAAATCTTAAGTAAATTAATAAAAATAATTTAGTTCTGTGCAAAACATTTTTGTACTTCTATTATGTGAATTTGTTGTAATCAATATGAGGATAATACTATGTCTCAGTTTGCAGCACCTCATCCACTGACAGAAAACAAACTTATGAAAACATTGCACTACTAACTTTGTACTTAAACATCTTGTTTGTTATGCACATTTGAGCTTTGAAAAATTTTCATAGTCTGCCTTGTTTGTTAATTGGTAGGGTTTAGTAATGTTATTTATTTTAAAGCAAGTATAGATTAAGCATTATGAGACCATAAATATACACTATTAAGATTATTGAACGATGTTCTGATGCCTTATGCTATAAGAAATGTGATGAATTAATCTAGCATTATTTCTTCCTACAAATGCAAGTGTCTGTTGGCATATAATCGTTACATGACATATATCATTAAGCACACAACTTCTATTAATAACTTACAAGTTTCCTACTTACATTTTGTAATCTTGTTTAAGCTTATACTACAGTGTATAATGCAACTCAACAGTCATATGATAATGGATTTACAAGGTGTTTACTCAATTTGTTTGTGACACTGGGATAAGTTAAGTGTTGTAAGCATTTGAAATATGCTGATGTATATAAATTATTAACGACAGAGTTAGGAGGAGAAAAGGAGTTTTTTTGTTAAGTTTTGTTTTTCTACTCATTTTACAATTTTTTTAGAGGAGAATTAATAGCCAGGTAAGGTTATAATTACACTGTGGATAGTTTAACCCAGTCAGGAAAGAGCCTTAATATCTTTGTTAATTTATAATTTTGTGTTATGTAGTGGTTTTTTTTTCTGTATATAGATCAGTCTATGTCAGAAAGCATTATTAATTTTTGACTCATTAAACTAAATAATGGATTATTGCTTGTGAATATGCTTTAATATACATTAAACATGTAAAGTTTTGTCATCCATTACAAAATACTAACATTCTTTTCATAGTGTTCTATCAATAAGCAGGTTTTTCCAAGTTACTTGGGAAAAACAATGCAAAGTGTTTTTCATAATAATGAAGTAATTAATTTCTTAAGTTGCATTCTATACATGCTATGTTCACTGGTAGGCCTAACTTCAAAAATAACATTTCAATAGAAAATCCTAAAACTAATATGTTTGACTCAGCAATTTTTTCAGTCAGCTTATTTGTTATTGATTGATTAGAAATAAATTTTGCAAGTAAGTAATTGAGCTTATTTCTAACTCTGTCACTGATGAACAGACTCCCTAATTCACTGAAACTATCTGACACTAAGTTAATTAATTTTAATTCACTCAGTCTGGCATTTATATATATTGTACTCTATTTCACAAAAATTTGAGATTTCACTGCAACCTAAACTTTCATGAAACTTCTAATCTTCACACAATTATTACATGTAAAGAAAACTCCCTCTAGTGAACCAAAGATTGAAAAATATGTCCTTCAACATATGCATCAAGTTTTGCTAAACATTTTTATCAGTGTGCCTAACTAACTATGTATAGTAGAAGATATGAATTTTTATATGCCCTAATATAATCATTGCTTGTAAGGTCTGGAAAATAAAATATATAAAATTGCATTCCATATGTTTTATTTGTGTTTTACCATTTTATTAAGTATTGCTCTAAACTGGTTCTCCTAATTAAGTTGTCCCCCTGGTAGGACAATGGTAAGCCTATGAACTTGCTAAAATCCAGGCTTCAATTATAAGTAAACCTTTTCATATAAGTATTTGAAAAGGTAACCATTTTTATTTCAGCTTAAATAAGAACTGGTACTTTGTACAGTGTATATTTTGTATGTTTGAGCTAGTAATATGGGTTTATAATAAAATGTATAGGTATGTGAATTTTTATGTTCATATTTTTTTGTCATGAAAAATGTTTGTTTAATATTGTACATGCATTTTTGTGCAATTGATTATTTCTTGTACAGTACAGATTGCTATGTTAAGTTAATTTAGAACTTGGTTGTTGTTCTTCTCACGTTTAACTATTGCTGTATTTGATGCAATGTATCTATTTTAATTGCACTACTGAGTTTTTTCCTTCATTATACTTCTAATTGGACTTGAAAGTAAACCTTTTAGAATTTCTTAAAACTTGCAGGTAAGAAATATATTTGATTTGTTTCCATGAATATTATCAACATTTAGTTTTTCTGAACAACTGTGACAGAGCTATGTAGAATAAAATAGTACTGTAGTTTATAAATTAAAATAACCATAATTTTGCTGCTACAAAAGGAATATTACATTTTTTTTACATTTGTATATCACAAGATTGAGTACCCTATAAATAGCCTATTTACAAATTATTTAATGTTCTAGGACTATATTTAAACTTATTTCCAAATGTGGAAGTAAAACTTTTCTTCAAAATAAAATTAAATACACAGTTCAATCCTATTATTGTTTTCATTTATTTACTGTGTTTATGAAAAATAACCAATTAATTCTGTTGGAATTGAATTATCAACTTTTATATTAGTATACATACTTGTTTGGTTTAGATCAAAGTGAGCACTCCAGTTATTCTGGCATTGAACCAGTTCATAGAGAGACGGGTCTCAGCTTTACCTGTAGAGGATGAACAGGGGAAAGTGGTGGATATATATGCAAAGTTTGATGTTATTGTTAGTGTATTTTTTTGTTGTTGTTATTGTTTTTGATATTTTTATGTGCACCATTTAGTATACACCAGATGTAGCAACAATAGAATTTCAATGAATTCTTAATTTTTTATATAATTTGCTTTAGTTTACATTAATTTCATCTCCTATGAATGCAGTTAATTTATCTAAGTATCTTAGTTAGGATTATACTAAGTTTTACTTAAAGGATGCAGATGTTTCTAAAAGTGAGAAATATCCTGTAATATGTGAAAGAAGTTCTTGAAAAATAATAAAGTGAAAGCAGTGCAAAACAATAGGTGATGTTTTAGATTTAACTGTGTGTGTGTGTGTGTGTATTATGAAATATTAACTATACTTTATTAATTAGAAGCTGACTTACTGCTGTGAAAGATATCATAAAATGTAGTCTCTTATACCAAACAAAGCAAGTAATCAGTTATTTTAACTGTCATTATAAAATGTTTAATCATATATGTAGATTTAATTAAAACTATATTACTCAATGACAAAATATATAGAATAATGTACATTTGCTGTTTAATGAGAGCATGATGTAAACATTACTGCTATTTAAAAAGAGATGTTAACATAAAAGATTGAAGATATTGGTCAATTTAATTGGTTTTGTGTGTGTGTGTGTTGTGCAAAGAAATGGGATATTAAACACTACTGTCAAGACCTTTTCTCAAAGCTTATGGTGCGTTATACTGTTACAATTCCTAAATGTAAGTGAAATAATCTTATTACAGAATCTGGCTGCTGAGAAGACTTACAATAATTTGGACGTTACTGTAAAGAAGGCACTGGAACACAGAGTTCAGGTTTGTAAAGTGTCAGCTTTTGTTTGAATTAAATAAAGAAATGTTGTACAGGATTTATGTCTATATTTATTATTCCATTAATAAACAGAAACTTGTTTAATTAATTTTCCTTGTGCTTTTCAGCTTAAATAGGCATCAGAAACAAGTTTATATTTAATATTTTCAGTAGTTGAATTTATAAAATATAAATTCAAGTTGTAGAGGATTGAGTACCTTGTTTTAAAACTACTTTAAAGGTGCAAATCAACAGATCATGTGACAACCACAACCAATATAAAGTCTGGGTGGAACTATGTATCAGAACTACATTTTGTCATTGTTTTTCAATTTTTAAGTAGTTTGAGGCCACCAAAATTAGATTGCTTTTGAGAAGGGTATGTTATGGTTCTCCAAACACAAACTATTCATACTCTTGAATCATAAAGATGTCTTCAATTTGGGGATTTATAGTTTTCAAGATGGTGATATCCCTTGTCTTTATCATTACTGGAAAAAAGAAATACTGATCACCTTCCTTGGGTCATGAAGACCATCCACAGTGAGATCTGCAATAAGTTGATTCTCAGCTAAGTGTGGCATCTTTCAACAGATGAGAATCCAGAAACACAGTGACAAAAGTTATCCACATAGCCCAGGCAACAGTATGCAACATACTAAAGAAGGGTTCAACACCTTTAAAAGCAACAAAAGTCATTTACAAACATTGCTTCCACAACATGTGTTCAACCATGTTATACTTCAAGCAGCTAGAGAATAATTTAGGTATTCATGATATTCCATATGAAAACATCCTAGTAAAGTCATCAGATGTTGTTCCTGTGAATTTTGTCTGACAAATTGTTGAAACTGTCCCTGACTGATAAATATTTGTAGATGGCTATAGAAAGTATGTAGGGAGGAGTGGCATGCTGTGGACATGTTAGCCCTAGGGTAGAGCCCTTTGTGAGAGAAATACACTGCAGGGCTATTGTCAAGATGCAAGGTTATCAGATAGTGCATCACTGGATGTGGCAACATGAACTGTAATGATGTGATGTGGCTCAAAATTAATTTTGATATAATGTACTCAATTTCTGTATACATTAATTAGAAAATGTATTTGTACATTTGTGTAATTTATAATATCATGTACCATAATATGTTATTTACATAATTCTTTCAAAGTAGTTTTGAAAGAATTATATAGATAAAGAAGAGTGATATTCTCAAGTGTAATAATATATCAAAAATATTAAAAGGCTCAAAATACTGTTATTTTTTAATGTCTGTAGTTGGTTGGATGCACTTTTGCAGCCTATTCTGCTCTTCACACTACCTAATTAAATACAATACATAATACTTTTTAACAATCAAAATGCTTATACACTAAATACTTCCCAATAACAATATATTAACAAATATATAAATGAATTTTATTTCAAATCCATAAACAATGTAATATTATGAATAAAATAAATATTTTGCATATTATTTTTATGAATATTAAGTAATATATATGTATAAAACATAACTAAATACTTATGAAATTCACAAGTTACTTACATAAAATTCAAATTACTTCCAAATGTTTTTATTAAATAACTGATACAATAATCTTTCTTCTTGATCATCATGAAATCAAATGGAAAACAGAAAAAGATATACCATGGGTAATTAATATTATATTGTAAAAATGTTCAGAGTATCTTAATGGACACTGACTTGGAATTTTAACATGAAACTTGTGTTGATTCCTTCTATATCATAAATTTTCAGTTTGAATAATGTAACATTCACAACGAGTATATGTTTTAACATATAGATACAGTTCTTAGAATTGCAAGAAAAATTTTTGATTTTAAACATAATGGTTTTATCTACCTTTTTAATAATATTGGTATGAATAATATAACCTAGGTTACAGAGTTGACATCTTAGGTTTTTTAACATTGAGTAATACCTTGTCTATTTTCAGTTTTATATATGTACACTGAGTTTTTCAGTTTCAGCAACAGCAGTATTCCTGAGTTGCTTAACTTTTTGGAAATCTTGACTATAAAATTTTGAAATATTTGTTTTTGTAATTTCATTTTAACAGCCATACTGAAAATACTTGCTGAAACTGCTATGTTAACCAAGATTAACTTAATAGATTTTGCAGTCCCTTTTATATTACATATACCTATAATTAGTGAATAGGTTCTTTCTGTAGTTTGTCTTTTCTTAAAGATTAATGTTAAATTCAAATGCTTTGAGTACTGAAATGTTTCTTATTACATTTACTGGCCACATGAAAGTGTTGTCTTTTTTCTTTTCTTTTTACTTCTTATTCATGAAATTTTTTGTACTTTCATGTGTAATGCAAGGTTATTTTGTTGCTGCTTCTTAGCAAGTAATTTGAGTTACATATCTGATTTATTTTAGCAGAATGTTTGTGTATAATTATTTCTACTTGTGTGTGAAAGTGTTTTTATCGTTTTTTTCAGTGGTTTGAAGGAGTATTAAAGTGTAAATTAGATGATACACTTGAAGCTGTACTGGAAAGGATAGTACAAGCTGAGGTATGGGCTAACTGGCTTCTCTAGGTATCAGTAATAATGTAAAATTAAACACAACAAAGTGAATGAATATATAAATTTTAAAAACTAACGGCATGAAAAGACTCTTGAATTTACTAGTATAAAATATAATAATATAAAAAATAATTATGATGTATGTTACAGTTGTATACCAAAACCACACCCACAAATCAAAGTAAAAGTATTTACATTGAAATTTAAAAAAATTATCAATTACCAGTCCTTATCACTACCATTGAGTTATAATGGAAGGTGCCTATGATCATAGCTTCCAAAAGCATTTGGGATATTCCATCTATCAGATATGATCCAGATGCAGTTGTTGAACTAGTTAGCAGCAGAAAATCAATTGGGGGTTCAGGAGTTGAGTGCTTAAACCTACAATGTTTTCGTCTCGTACTGCCTTTCGCTGTCAGCAGCCAGTTCTGGGAAGGCAGTCACCCCTAGTCTTTAGATGTATAGAAAGAGCCTTGTAGTAGAAATAAACCATCCTCTATTTCTACAATTTTAATACTCCCAACCTCCACCCTTTTCAACAAGTATTGTGTCTTACAAAATGATGTTAAATTAGGTAATCATTCTAATATTTAGATATAAAACTAACTTTGTAATACAAATAAACTACCCCTATTTCAACTTTTGTAAGACTCCCAACCTCCATACCTTTTAATAATAATTGCAAAATGGTGTTAAACAGAACAAAAAAATTCCTTACCTTAATAGTTCCATAATAATTAGTTAAAATCCAATCCTTCTCCCTTCATTTTAATTAAAAGAAAACATGTTTACAAATAAACCATGTAAGCTGAGACTAGCCCAGCCACCTGAAGCTGGTCATTCTGTCCAATATATTAAAAGAAATACATATTTTATATTTAGATAAAATTAAAGTTTTTATTTTTTATAAGATCAATGACAAATAATTTCCATTCAAATAAGAAACTGGGAGGATAATAAGATTTTTTTTTATTAATTTTAATAATACTATTATTACTATTTTTCTCTAAATCTTTTAATATATCACTTTTTTGCCTTTCTTAAAATTCTAAATTCAGTGTCTTTTTTCTAAAACTATTTTTAACTCTTTATTGTTAATAACCTTTTAAGTTACCTGCAACAATATGATTATGAAAGGATCTATAAAATTACTGTCAGTACAGTAACAAAGTAAGGTATTGATTTCTTTGGAATTAAGTTCTTAAATACATTTTTTATAATTGAAAATAAAAGCTCATATTGGTTTATTGTATGTAGAATTATCTGTAGGCTGTAATAATTTAATGGGAAATATTTCTTCTAGGATAAGTCATTATATGCTTTACTTAAAATTTATTACCATATAAGATTTTTCTTTCTCTTACTTTACTGGAATGTTGTTTGTAGAAAACTGAGCCCTTTTTAATTGGAATTTAATTAAATCTCTAAATTGTACCATTCAATTCAAATAATTGTTTTATTATAACTTTCAAAATATTAGTGGAGTTGTCAAAACCAGAATCTAAACTTTTCACAGAAGTTTTCAAAATTAAACCATCATCCATTTTCCCCCCTTTTTTTGTTTTGTTTAATGTTGTAAATATCACTCTGAAATAAATATCTAATACATAAATTTCTACTTAAAGATTCTGGACTTTTATTTTGAAAGTCTGGTTTAAATCATAAGGATATTTTTTCTTTCAAAATTAAATCATCTTCTCTTTCCACTAATAAGTTAATTAATTACATATTTTTTTTCTAAGATAGTAATTTTAACATCAGCAAATGAATGTTTATTAAAATGGTCAATTAAAATGCAATTAGGAAAACTTGTATTGGTTCAAGATCTATGTAAATTAATCCTTAGATATAAAAGATTTGTGGTTTGTCCTGTATACTTTAAACCACAAGTTGAATAAATAAATAAATTATATTATGTAATTTACATAATGGTATATCTTGACATAAATATTGAAAATCCAGCAGCTGAATAAGTTAAATATCTTGAACTATTGCACTTAACATTTTCATAAATTGAAGTAGCTTACTTAGATTTTTGGTAAGTAGCTAGCTAGGCTAAGTACTAGAATACAAATAAATGTGGAAGAAATTTATTGAAAAGGATGATTAAATCAACACTTTAACATCATTTCCCACAAAAATAAATCAATACATAGTTTTAGTACTATACATTACATTAATTGTAAATTGGCACTATATAACAATAATACAGTTAATACAAATCAAAGCCAAAATGTTTGCAATGAGACTTAAAAAATATTTTGTCCATTACCAGCCCTTTTACCATTAAGTCATAATGGAAAATGCCTGTGATCATAGATCCCAAAAGCATTGGAGATATTCCATCATCAGACCTGATCCAAATGCAGATGTTGAACTAATTAGCAGCCTCTAACAATCAATTGGGGTTTGTGAGTTGAGTGCTTAAACCCACAATATCTCATCTCCTACTGCCTTTTGCTGTCTCCAGCCAGTTGTGGGAAGGCAGTCACCCCCAGTCTTTAGACATACAAAAAGTACATTGTAGTTGAAATAAACCATCCTATCCTAAAATTTAAATACTCCCAACCACCACCATTTTCAATAAGTATTATGTATTACAAAAAATTATATTAAATTCAGCAATCATCCTAATATTTAGATATAAATGTTAGATTTATACTTGAACAATTTTTTTGAAAGAAATGGAGGAGAATGTGAATTTAGATAAATGTTATAGAACTATGAAGGTAAGGGTTTTTTAGCTCTATTTAATACCATTAAACACCATTTTGTAATAATTATTAAAAGGGAGGAGGTTGGAAGTTTTACAGAAGTATAAATAGGGTATATTGCTGTATATAGAGGATGATTTACATAATTTAAACACATGCAAATTAGATTCCATTTCCTTGCAAATGTTGTAACAGTTCTAGAAATGCCACATTAAATACAGACATTGACTGAACTTGTAAAATAACTCCAAAACTTGAAAGGTAGTTGGAAGGATATGTGACTTATTTTTCCAAAGATAAATATCTAAATGGAGAGATCATTAAATGATATAAAGCTGAGAGATAAAATATTGTGAAAGGAAAGTCTATTAATCTTCCTGACAGAACATTTAGGACAGCACTGGGCATCAAACCACATTCTAAACCACTTTAACCAAATGTGCATAGTATTAGAGAAGGAATGTTGAATATAATTCCATATTTACTACGCTTATCTACACAATGTGACACACTTTTATTAAAATGTAAAAATCTGTTGTACATAAAATTAGTTGTGTTACAAAAGTATTTATACTCAAAATATATATCTCAAGCCTGATATGGCCAGATGGTTAGGGTGCTCAACTCGCAATCTGTGGGTCGCGAGATCTAATCCCCGTCTCACCAAATATGCTCGCCCTTTCAGCCATGGGGGCGTTATAATGTGATGGTCAATCCAACTATTCATTGGTAAAAGAGTTGGTGATGACCAGCTGCCTTCCCTCTAATCATGCACTGCTTTGTACGAAATTCGTGACAAGTCAATATCTCTGAATTGACAGCATCAGTCTGGCAAGTGTGAGTGCAAGGTGATGTTCATATTAAGAACAAGAATACTTTTGTCCATCATACAGTTTGTATATTGCATCAACTCTAGAACCTTTGAAATGCATATCTACAGTTTTTTTCAGTATCTTTGTTTACTGTATCTATTATTTACTCTCCTCTACCACAAAATGTTGCCAAATCAGCAATGTAGGGTAAAATTAATAGATGGTAACTCTGACATCAAGTAAAAAATACCATAGCGATTGACACTATGAAAGGGTGTGTCATGTGCTCTTTGGCCCCCACCCTAACCATTAGGTTAATTTGCAATATAAATGCTGGTTTTGAAAGAGAGCCCTCAGATCTAGCCATCCACTGCAATGAAGCTGGGTATATGCCCTGGCATTATTAATACAAGGATTTAAATGTGACATCTTGCAAGCCAAAAGTTCCCAAGCTTTCTTCCACACCTACAAATCAGTGTGTTTTCATTAATAATATGATCAAAAAAGCTATATACAACAATCATGTTTAACCAAAAGCTTGCCAAGTCTCCTGATGCAGTTTCAAAGGACTTCTGTCTTTGGTCTGCTGAAATGTATGATTGGAAGTTAATACTTGTAAACTTTCCATAAACCAGCTTTTAAGAGGAGTGGGACAACATGTATATGGCTGTTCTCTGAAGAAGCTTGATTTCGTAAAACTATATATGTCATTTTTGTTTCTAAAAATTGAACTTTTCATAATGCTTTAAGGAATTAAAGTTAAAAAATTTCAGAAATTAATATATTTTTGGCCAGGTATGGCCTTGTGGTATGCACACAGATTTTGAATCTGAAGGTTAATTGCTTGCATCCTGTGGCCACCTACATTAGCTTTGCATTTGGGGCCATGGGTGTGCCAATGACAATCGAATTGCACTATTCAATCAGAAAAGTATAGCCTAAGAGTTATTGGTTGGTGCTATTAACTAGCCATCTTTCCTATAATATGTTAATTTAAAATTAGGGATACTGTGCTCAGGTAGCCCTTTTGTAGCTTTATATATAATTCTAAATTAGTGTATCCTTGATAATTTGAGTAATCTCTTGTCATATAGAACAAATCACTCAAGGTATAGTTTTTCCCCTCAATAATATTATTGCTGTGGAAGAGAACTAGTGTACCAATAATAGACTGGAATCTAAATTTCTGAAATATAATCCATACTGAAACTTCAAAGTAATCAGGACATAAGTTGAATTTTGATTTTTCAAAACATCTATATTTCTCATAACAATAGTTCTCATTTTATTTGAGAACTCCAAATTGACCAATATAAAATTATTAAAACCTACATGTATGTTTCTTCCCTAAGAAAGGATTAGCAATGTAATTTGTCAATATACTTCTTTATCTACCAATTAAGTAATGTATGACTATATATTTATTTTTTATGATTTTATAATTTGGAATAAAGCTTTAAAATCTTTTATCTAAATACCAGAATTTTAAATGTTTCATTTGTAGGTTCACAGATTGGTGGTTGTTGACCCTAGTGATCATGTTGTGGGTGTGATTTCTCTATCTGACATTCTAAAATTTCTTGTACTCCAACCAGCAGGTATGATTAAA
>NW_013666798.1:251870-257409 GCF_000517525.1 Limulus polyphemus
TGGTGTCTGAGATGTAGTAGTTGTTATATGAGGTGAAGCTGAATTCTCTCAAATTGTTTTCTCTTGAAAAAAAGAAGAGTTAGAGGGGATCTGATTGAGGTATTTAAGATTGTAAAGGGAATTGACAGTCTTGATGCATCATCTTTTTTCATATTTAACAGTAAGAATAGTAGGACAATGACTCTTTATAGATGTTCAGCCAGATTTAAATTTCAGAAAAACACTTCTCAGTATGAGTATTCAGTTTCAATGTAACCTCAAAAAAAGGATGGTTTAGATTGGCCAAAGTATAATTATAACATCAAATACCAGATATAAAATATCCTATCTCTGCTGTTTCTCCTTGATTACTAGCATTGGATTTCTTTTCTGTTCCTTAGTTATATATTGTTATACATTCTTCTTTACTTATTCGAATTGTATCTACAGAGACACTTTCATTGATATTGCTTTTGGTGGTTTTGACATACTTGTAAAAGCCTTTCTTAGCTTTTAGTATCTTGCGCCACTGTATTAAAATGTTAGGCCATAATCAGGTTTGCTTACAAAAAAGGGGTAAAAAAATAAGTATGGAAGCATAGAACAGTATCTTTGGTTTTATTAAACTCCAGTTAAATACAGGTATTAAATCACTGAGGATGGAAAAATCGTTTCTTACTAGTCCAATTCTGTAGAAACAGAATACATTATAAGTACAAACAAGTGTTAATCTGCAGTTTTGATAATGGTTACGTTTATTATTTAAACATTCTTTACTATGTGACACCTTTAAACCTAATTAACTGACACAAAACATTGAAATATTGACAAACTTGTTTTTGTTGTCTAAATATCAAAGAACTTCAAAAATATTTTTGGAAAAATAAATGTCCCTTGGAAGATTTTATCAAAGGTTAGCTAGCTTGATGTATGTAAGAAATTTGTAAAATATTATAAAAAGATAGAAACGTCTGTGTGTCTATCTGTCTTGTGACTAGTTTCACAAACTATAAAAGACATTTAGTGCATTAAAAGGGCAGTGCCATCCATCTTTAACATACAGAATTTGTTGAGTCACGTTTTCCTTAAACGAAACTTTAAACTTAGAAGTGGCAAATAACATGACAATATAACCAAGTTAAGTTATGTTTATTGTGTACTTTAGACATTATTAAAAAGCCAAAATACATGAACATACATATACTCTGTTGACAAAGGATATCTTATCACAGAAATGATTTTGTTTAGGGTGATACCTTTCCTCTAAACTGCAATATGAATTAATATCATGAAGAAAATCTTATTCTTCCATCTATTTTTTGCAGGTGAAGATAAACCAACGAAAGATGAATACCCATTCAAGAAAGGTTCCTCAACACACGAAGAACCAAGTCCTAATGAGTAGAATGTTCAAGATTTGAGAAATTAAGACAACAGTTTTCTTTAATTGTGAAAATTTGTTTCTTAAAGTGAAATTTATGATGGCTTTGCCAATGCATTGTTCATGAAAAATGTTAGTCATTGTGAATTAAAGGGTACCATTGGGCAAATTTATTGGTTGATGGATGTGTTTCTTAATTACTGACATTTGTCATTTATTTTGTAAATAAGGTCAATTAATTAGCACTTCAGGAGGCAGCAAAATTATATCAAAATAAAAATTTTTTGTCTTGCTGCAGCTTTAACATAGTATTATAAGATGCCTAATGTATCTTCATAGTGTTTGTTTCTATGTCTGTGTGTTTGTGTTAAGTAGAAGTATTTTATTCACTTAACAAGAAACTACTTCGTAAAGAAGGTATTTGTGATTTTTAACTTTCTCCATTTAAACATATTGGCAGTGTAATTGAAAGTTGGTTCTCAATGAATCAAAAACTGAAATTAGTTACACCAAAGTTGGAATGATAATTATAATTAATCTAACCAAAACTAACTTTACATTTATCAGAATTTTAGATTTTCAATTTGTAAAGTTTATTTTCATATTTAATGCAGCAGACTAAGAAGGCTGTACTTCTCTAGTGAAATGGAGATTTGTATGGAAGGTTCTGTAAATTTTTGTTATATTGAATAGTTCCATATAAACTGTTTCTACCTTCTTTTAAATGTTAGTGTTTCAAAACTTTCTGTGCTGAGTTTTTCATCAGCACAGAGTTTGAAACTAGACAGAAGGAAGAAGTAGTACATAGAAACTATTCAACATGTCAATACACTGCCTAAAGATCTAAGATTATTTAGAAGTTTCTAATAGAATCTATCATCAAACATTAAAATAAAAAGAATTGTTTATACCTCAGTCATTATAAAGTTTCAAAGAATTGTATGTACACTTTTTGTAAATTCACAGTGCATCTGTAGTCAGCAAGGGTGATTTGTTTATTGTTGAATTGAATATAGAGCATGATGTATACAACAAAAGAATGGTTGTATCATTAAGTTTCATTTTTTATATGCTTAAGATTATCTTGGCTCTGGTATGAGAAGGGGGAGTTACCTGAAAAAGTATCATTTTCATTTCCTTGGTGAATTTCCGATTTCTGCCTATTTTCACTATAGCAAATGGAATGGAGAAAACTAAATGGCTACTAACATAATAACATAATGTTTTGGAACAACATGGGATCTGTTGGTCCATCTCAGCTGTTCCATCCTCTAAACTAAATTAAAATAATTTTTAAAAAAATCTTAAAGCCAGCCCTTATCATTCATATACTTATCATGCTTTTTCTTAAACTCAAATTTACTGCCTCTACAGCATCCGAAGGCAACCCATTCCAAAGGGCAACCACCCTGTTAGAGAAATGAAACTGTCTTAGTTGAAGATGACTCCTGATCTGCCAAAATTTATATTTTTCCCTTTGTAATTTATTACAATGTTTTTATAGGCCTTAGCTATAATATTAGGTTGATAACCTCCATCAATCGCTATAAATTTAAAAAAATTCAATTCTAACATTAAATCTTCATGATATGATGAGACATTAATGATCATATGAACATTTTCTGTGATAATGGGCGACACAATCATGCATGCGTCGGCATGACAACTAAAAATGGCTTCCTGTATACCATATGGCGCCACTACTTCCCTACTCCTAATTTAATTTTCTATAGCTTAACAAAGTCTAAAGAGCTTTCCTTACATGTGAGTGTGCACACACACATACATTACTTTTTAAATATATATAAAATACACGCACGCGTATGTGTGCTGTATGTGTAACACAAGACAGTATGTGATAGTATACATAATACAGTATATATAGTAATAGTATATACAGCATTTACACATAATATGCACTGTGAAAACATTATATAATGAAAAAATTAAAACTAACTTCACTGAAAATCAATACAATAAAGAGATTCCAGAAAAATCATGAATAACATTCTAACTAGATCAAATTTGCCAATTCTGACTAAACTGACAGTACCATCAAATTTTTGTCACCATGGTGCTGTGGAGACTGTTGTTGACAAGCTTTACATATAGAAGGAGCAGTCGCAAGAACAAAACATGATTGGCAGAGGTAGGAAGAATCAAACAATACAGTGAGATCAGGTTTAAGTATATCTCTGTGAACTCCTCCTACATAGAAAACTACCAAAACTTGAAACATAGGTATTTTCTCTAGATTTGAAGACACTAAATAATCGGAGAACATCAAGAGCAGCAATAAGATTTCATAAGTCGAAATTTTATTCATTATCAAATATAACACTTCTTAAACTACCTATGTATGACTCAGTAATGATCTTTGCTAGTCAATATCAGTTGAATTTGAAAATGTGGATCCAATTTACAAAAGACTTTTATACTGTAAGGTTGTGGGTAAATAACATCAATGCTGTTTGCTGATCTTTCAGCTGTTTCAAAATGATGGTAAAAATTTCCTAATTTTTATTCTTTCAAATTGTTAAACTAACTCTTGTACTTGAAATGTTAATGTTGCAATCTTCATGTTGCAAATATTTGGAAGTCACATCACATAGTTTCTAAAGCTCATGCACAGTGACTAGGCAGAATTCAGAATTCAAAGATTTCAAGAAGGATGAAGCTTCACCAGAAGTTTTATGGTCAAATTTACCATTGTACACAGTTGTTTTAATATAGACTTCAAAGCAGATTGTGGTGAGAAGTAGAGTAAAGTATAGTGAACCTACCATCATATCTAGTATTGGTTCAGTTGCTTCTCAGTTTTCACTGACATATTTAGCAACAAAGGAAGTTTGTCTTGTTTGCTGTGGTCAGGTTGTGTCAGGACAGGTGGAATAGTACTTTGCCTTTTTAAAGCCACAACAACTTCATAAGCAAAGTGATTACATTTTGAGATGAAGGTGAAATGGTAACTAGCATATCCAAGGGGATTAGCTCAAACTGCAAGTACAAGAAATTTTGTGTATTCCACATTTATCACTTACTTCAATTTTATCTTTCACACCATTAATGATGTTATTTAATTTTAATTGAGGAGTAAAGGTTATTTGACAACCTGTATTTTTCATGAACACACTACTTATTTTTGTTGACAATGATGGAACATTTGATAAACTTATTCTTACCTCATTTCCCTTTTTAGTTTTCTGTAATTTGGTATATTCATAAAGAGTTATATTGGATAGAAATGAATAAATTTGAAATTTAGAATTAAAAAGCATAAAAATGCTGTCAAGATATTAAAAATGAATGATTTGACTTTGGTGGTACATGACGTACTCTTCACACATCACTGGTTGGGACAATGTAGAAATAGTTAAGACAGTTAAAAAACGAATTAAATATAAAAGAATTTTTAGAAATCGTTAAAAACAAAAACATTTTCAAGAGAGATTTAGTTTCTGGTGCCATGAAAGTAAAGTTCTGGAAATAAATTTTGTAAATGGTGCCACTGTACAAAATGCAAATTGTACAAGAACATTTGCAGGGTATATAAATGAATTTTTTTTGTCTTCCTTGTCTCCTAGTTATTTAGCTTTTTATTCTTGCTTTTAACTTCATACAATAAATTACTGTGCATATTTTAAACACTGGAGTCATCAACTTTTTGTGTAAGAACTGTCAGTTGTACATACTGAAAACGTTATCAGTTTAGTGGCCAAGTGGGAGAGTTGAAAAACTGAATCAAGAGAAACTGATGGAAGTAGCTATAGAGGGCAGTTTCTGAAGTATTAATATGTAACTAAGTGAAGGTAAGAATATATGCTAACTTCAGTTTCACTACCGTGACTACATTTGCAAAAATACATTTTTTTGGTGGAAAATATGGAAATAAAATATCCAACAGTTAGTTGAAGCAATAAGCTGGAAGTCTGTGTATATATTAAGACCTGAATTTATTAAATGAATATTTTATTACTTGGTGGGATATCTAACTCAATAGGTTCTACTAAAAAAATTAGTTTCCACAAATAAATTTATTTGGGCGAAAATACAAGAATAAAATAGCCAATGATCAGATGGAAAATGAGTTGGAGATGTTTGTATATTAAAAACTCAATTTTGTTTTTTATAATTAATTTATTATTCAATGCAATATACTAACTCAGTACATTCCAACTT
>NW_013666798.1:258278-260499 GCF_000517525.1 Limulus polyphemus
TGAACACAATATTCCAAATGTGGCCTAACTAGCTGTACAATAAAATTATAACCTCTTTAGACTTGTATTCAATATTTCTATAGATACAACTCAAAATCCTATTTGCCCTACCACTAGCAACAACACACTGGTGTTGGCAAATCATAAAATTTTCAAACTGTTAATATAAGAAACTATTTCTATATGGTTTGATTAATTAAGTTAGTAAGATTTTTTAACAAGGACTGATATCTAATTTTGTTTTTGAAATGTTTTACAAAATGTAAATATATTTTCAAAAGTAATAGAAAATATAAGGAAATCAGTTAATGTCAAAATATTGTACATTTTGCAAAGAAACTGTATAATGATTATAATGGTAAGTTAAAAACGGATTTTTTAATCATGAAACACTACTTATTTAAGCTGAAATATGTAACAAATGTTTGGAAATTTGTTATTGAAGCCCAGAATTGTATTAGGATGAGAAGGGAATTTTATTTGAGTGGATTGATTTCTAGGTTAGTTGCAACCTACTTCAGAAGTAAACTTATCCTCTATTTTTTAGGTAATTTGAATACCTTTTAATTTTCTATATGGTTTTTCTTCTAGCTGTTTACCTTAATTTTTTCATAAGTAATAGTTTCAGTTATAATATATTTCAATTATGCATCATAATAGTGCCAAAAGTAGTGGTAAAACACTCTTGCATCTTGTAAGCCATGTTGCCATTTTTTATTCTTAACTTTACAAAATGATTAATGTTTTTTTTTGTTTGTTTTTTTGGTGATTTGGAAAGGTTTGAGGCTTTCAGGTCCCCCAAAATGTTAACTTTCTAACTATTTGTTGTTGTTTGTTTTTTGGGGGGAACATGCATATAATTCCTATAATAGTATTCTCTAATATTTGTTTTTAAAATATTTGAATCGTTAATCAAAATATTAGTTTTTTATTGTGACATACTTTAAATATCATGATTTAGTTTTCATTTTTCAAAAATGAAATTTGCACAAGCCATTGTTGACATCACCCAAAATTATGAAACAGGCAGAATATTTTACTATTTAATGGTGAGTTGAAATCACGAAACTTTTATAATTTCAATTCTAAAGTTTGTAATATTTTAGAAAGCAATTAATATACCAGAGAATACAATTATATTGTATAGTACAACTGTGTAAAAAATTAAATTGTAAATTGGTAATAACTGAAAAACATTAAGACATTTAAAGATGCAGTAACATTTGTGTGTGTGTGTGTGTATGTCTGTACACACATATTTATGCATTAGCCATTTTTAAATAGATTCAATTTTCAGTGATAAATGATAGAAATGTACTAAACCTATGCCATTTATAGTTATATGTATTGTATTACATGTTTTCTTTTCGTGACATGTATGTGAAAAAATGCTCTCATTTTGTATGCCCCATGCAATATTAAAAACTTGACAAATTATTTTTTATCTTTGTTTGGTTTTGAACAGTAGGACTCTTTGACAGTTTTGGATCTTATGACAAAGCCAGTATGTAAAAATTATTTATTTTCTCCCTCCATTGTCTTTCATTTATAGATAACATACATGCTTTTCAGCAATAGAAAAAAGTAACATTGTATTGTACTAGACAAGATAATGGTTTCTGAAGCCATAATGAGATGTCGTCCTTTTAAGTTGGAGAGTGAGAAACATTCAGTGACAAAGAAATATTGGAAACTTCGTTATACTTGTCAGTGTTATGAAAAATAAAGGGGAACTATGAGGAAAAACTTTCATTATTGATAGCTAATTGCTTAATATTTATTGAAATACTTCCAAAATGACATATAACATGCAGGATATATTTTGGTACCATAGAAGACTGAAAAGAAGAATAGAAGTGTTACAAACAATATAATTTTCAAGGAACATTACAATGAATCCCAAACTGAGAAAATGTCTTAATATTTAGGAACAGGCAAACTATGTATCAAATACAAAGACTATTTGTTATTATTGTCACTATTATTGTAGAATTTTAGCAGCTCTTATGATAGAAACTTACATAAAAATAAAGTAATTGAGCATTTTCTGGAGGCTCTCAAAAAAATAGTCTTTCTTTGAAAAGAAACGCATCTAGGACATCTAAATCACGTGTATTGTCTTAACTGAATAAGTCTGGTAATCCCATACTTACCAGCTGAATTTATTTTAATGCATATTGTCAAACCATTGTCAATAGGGTTTGTAGAAGCAATGTAAGTG
>NW_013666798.1:261162-274119 GCF_000517525.1 Limulus polyphemus
CCCAAAGTTCTTGAAAGCTATTTAAGTCGAAATGGTGTATTTAAGTGTTTTACACTCACAAAAAAGAAACCTATCATTCTATAGGTATTTGAAGAACTTGTAGAATTCCGCAACAAACACACCCCCACTGAAAGAACAGACCATTCCAAGCTTTTACTTGTTAAACAAATGTTTAAACAACTGTATTCAGCTATTTAAGTCCCTCACCCAGAATTGTTGAAATAACCTTAATATCACAAGCTATGAAAGCGTCTTTACAGGAGTTGTTAAAAATTTAGTACATTTTAATTATCCTTTTATCGAAAGCAGGAAGGATATTTTCAACTGTACTTAGCATAAGGCAGACATTTAAGTGCAAACCACCAGAAAGAGACTCGGTTGACTTGGCATTATTGTCTATAGAAATGTGATTCAAGACATCATTGACATACAGTTTGTAATACAACATAATGCATCTTTAGTTTATGTAGCTATTAAAAATTATTAGTACAATTGTTGTATGCAGTTATACCATGTATTTTCCATGCCTTTAGTTTATGCCCCCAAGTGGCACAGCGGTATGTGTGAGGACTTACAATACTAGAAACCAAGTTTCATACCCATGGTGGGCAGAGCACAGATACCCCATTGTGTAGCTTTGTACTTAACTTCAAACAAACAAGCAAATACTTTTTTTATTATAAACAATTTTCAGAATTTTCACTTATTCAGTTTTATGCAGGATTTACACAGAACATCAATAAAGGAAGCAGCTAAATTTTTTTTCTACCCTAGCTACCTATTGTTCTGAGCCATTCACTTAAAGTAACACCTTTATCCAATGCAAACGTTAGAAAGGTTCCTGAAAAGTTGTACACGCTATGTGAAAGTAGCCAGTGGCATTTTCCACTTGCAAGTTAGGTGATATCTCGAGGGTATAACCTCCTTTATTTTTCAATGAGAATGTCCAACAGTCATTTCAGTAATACACGTGCCCTTAGAGAACTAGCAGTGTTGTTTCGTTTTTATAATGTTATGTTTTCTTAGTATGGAACAACTTCAACAGAGTTAGACTTTAACAACCACTTCTTGAAAGAAACTACATCTTATATAGAGCTTTCTTCAAGAAAGCACCACCTTCTGTCCACACAATACCATTTTGTTTATAACAGAGATTGTTCCATTGTGTTTTATGTTGTTTCTGTCATTCTTCAAGCTCAATCAAAGTCGAACCTTCTACAGAACCCATCTTGACCTTCTTAGGAAGTGAGGGATCAGTGCATTTGAGAATACTTGAGGAAGGAAAAAATTTTGGTGTCATGGCCACAGTATTGTTGTTGCAGTTTTTTTTCATTTTATTTGGATGTGTTTTTTCTCTGTACACTTCTCTTGGGCCTGGCATGGCCAGGTGGTTAGGGTGCTCGACTCGTAAACTGAGGGTCGCTGGTTCGAATCTCTGCTCCACCAAACATGCTCGCCCTTTCAGCCATGGAGGCATTATAATGTGATGGTCAATCCCACTATTCTTGGTAAAAGAGTAGCCCAAGAGTTGGCAGTGTGTGGTGATGACTACCTGCCTTCCCTCTAGTCTTTCACTGCTAAATTAATGACGGCTAGTGCAGATAGCCCTCGGGTAGCTTTGCACGAACTTAAAAAAAAACAACAAATAATTCCCTTGTGTTAAGTTTAAAAGGGCTTTATATTTAGAAAAATTGCATTTTCATTAAGTCAAAGGACTTACAACCAAAAAGAAGAGTTGATCATTGAGGGGAGACAGTAACCTTGGAGAGTAGTTGTTGGATCTAAGACAAGTTCTATTTGAAATTAGACTTTTGTTAATACTGAAAAGTACTGATTTTATTTTTACTGCAGCTATGGATTTGAGAAGAACTGCTAGCATATGGTTACTCATAACAGTCAATTGATTTCTTACCCCAAGGAACAATCTCAGTGTGAGGGAGGCATGGACAACTGAGGATAATTGTGGTAGTGTTGAATTTGGCGAGACCAAGACTAAATGTGTGGTCAACTAGAGTAACACAATTCCAGCTTCAGTCAAAGTCACTCAAGCTTCGTTAAAAGTAAGTAAAGTTGCTGCTTTTGAACAAAGTCTGACATCCAGAGCTGATTCACCAGCAGGAGATACCAACTGATGAAGTTAGTGATCCATGGAGCAGTTGTGGGTCTATCCTAGAGTTACCTGTATCCTTCCAGGGTACCCATGAGTCATGGAGAAACCTGGGTTTATGCAGAATCAATCAGCATGCTGCCTAAGGCACCTCATCATTTTGCCACCCAAGAACAGGGACTTGATGTTCATCCAATTGTGTGTGGGGTCTTTGAGTATGTCCTATACCCTTAATTGTCTCAGCTTAATGTTGATTGAGAATCCATTGGTGAGAGCACTCACCACAAGTCCCTATGAGTGAGGTGAAGCAGATATATAAACCGATGTTGAAGCCTGTGTTTATAGTGGATCTGGATCACTTCCTGAAATATTTAAGGTAGGTAACTACTTGGAATGCCGGCCTCGGAAAAAGACAGTACAATGTCTGATTTTGAGCTAGGATGGCCCAGCCCTTGGTTCTAATGAGCACTTGAGTGAGGCAAAACTTTGGAAATCAGACAATAATGTAGCTAAGTTGCAGCAATATTATGGAAAAACTAGCTATTCATCTTGCCAATTTAAAGATTCTCAAAGTTTAGCTCCTTATGTGCAAGACCTGCACCATTCGTATGATAAGGCATGTCATGCAATTGCCTCGGCAGATCATAAAGATATTCTCATCAAGTGTGTTAACTCTTTTCATATGGGGTTGGTTGATGTGTCCAACCTTATAACCACAAAGTAACCATTAGTTTCAAAACTATAACTTTTAATATGTTTGTGTATCTTCACGAAATTTGGCAAGCTTTCAGTAAACATTGCAGATTTTTTAATTAAAATCTGTCCATGTATATATGGAGTCAGTATGTCGACTGTTCGGAGTGCAAAGTGATTTTCATATTAAAATTAAATATACTTTTCTTCATTTGAAAATGCTCAATTTCATTTGCATACCTCTATATCCTCCTAAATAAATATGTAACGTTTTTTCAGTAAAGCTTTATATTTTATCTGTTATTTTCTCTACCATAATTCTATATGAACTCAGTCAATTTGACTAACCTTGTAACCACCATAAAAAGCACGAAATAAATCTAAATTATCTTTATTTGATTCTAATATGACTGTAGATTGTAACGGGAGAGCACAATTGTTTATCCTAAATAGCTTAATGCTGGTAAAGTAAACATCTACTTATACTTAATTCTATTATTTTATTGACATTTGAACTCTGTTGAAGTAATAATCCCGCCACACAAGTTGTAAATCACTTGGTGAATGCATAGCTCACGTTAAAGTATTGAAAGAAGTAATGCACGAGCTGCTCGCCAGCATACTTCATGAAATTGTATTTGTTATTATCTTACCTAATCTAACTTTGATCTAATACGGTTCTAATTTTTACATTTTAATTACTTTTATTATAATAAATAAAGAATATAGATGAAAAACAAGAAATATAGTGCTTACATTTGGCTTCTGGTTTTCTTTCTGTCAGTTGTCGATGAAATTTAAGCTTGCATTTTTATACGTAAATAATACACCCAAGAACACAAAACAATTTTCATAAAGTAAACAATGTCCTATAATTACTGTAATTTAGCTGGATTTCAAACTATTGCATAAGAACTTTGAAATATTCTCCAAAGCTTCACAATCTGAATATCACAAGAGAAACTTTCAAACTGAAGATGAAATGGACGATACCCTATACTGAAAACAACATTGAAACTTTGCCTTTCTATTGGTTATAAATAATATAGTAAAAAACATCAAGGAGAACTATTGGCAATTTATTAAAGAAGGTGTGACAGTTGATCAAGTGGGTCTGATTTTCTAGCTTATGACTCTGTAAATAAATATGATTGAAGGCTATCAAAATTAGACTTTGCCTTAATAATATCTATATTATAATGAGTAACTTACGTTAAATTCAGTACTTCAGAGAGAGATAATAAGAAAATTAGAGAAGGGAGAATATCTAGAGAACAAATGTCACTATTCTCATATTGGGGAAGCTTGAAATTTTTTAAATTATTTTTCTTATAAAATCAAGAACTTAAAACATAAAGTATTAACATTTGATTTATCAATTATGTTTTGTTGCCAAGTTTATTTGTATACAATGATAATAAAGTAATAAGTCTCTAAAAGGGTGCGAAATGTGTACTTTGAACTACCCATAGCAAGAGGATTAAGAGACTCTCTAGTGAGAAAATGAAACATCCCTTGATTGTGAGGGCTATTCTCACCCTACCAGATATACTTCCTGTTGTAACAAGGTTTAGAATTATAACTTCAAATCAGTCGAAGGTGAGGAAAAAGCTTGCAGTGACATTTGTTGTGGCAAAACCTCAAATAGACAGATGACCTTCCTAAGTTATTGCATCACACTCAATATATGCCGAAGATTGATCAACCACCCCCATACCCTGTTTCATTAAGAGTAAGAAGGCCTATTAATGTTCCTCTGGAAGGGAGGACAAAAGCAATGGATTTTGTAGTGGAATGATGGATTACTTAATCAGATGTGTATAAACTGTATCTATGTCATGGATATTTGCTGCTGATTGACCCAACTGGGCAGCTGGTCATATAAATACAATGGTACACTCCTCATCCAACATAGAATCTATGTCAGTTATGACACTTTAGGGCCAATTAAATTTTATACTTATAGAAAGACAGGTGCATTCCGCTTATGAGTATTTAACATTGTATAAAGGTTATTAAGTTATCAAAGATACGCTTCTTAACTTTTATTTCTTTATATTTCAAGTAAAGTTTACATATTTTTTGCATTATTTTTAACTTATACTGCTGTCTTTAGCTTATATAGATCTATATCATTTTCTTATGCATTGTCTGATAAATTAATTCCTATTAGAAATTACCAGTTTATGTATAAGAAAGTTATTTTATTTCACAAAAAATATCAATTTGATTATCTGAAATGAAAAACAGGGCATGGAAATAGACAAGATTTGTTTTGTGGTTTTTTCAATCTTAGGGACAGGTGCCTAAAAAAGCCAGGACAAAATACCAGAAGATTAGAGATAGCCATTCTTAGAACTGGGTAGTCATACTTTTAATTCAATAGCAGTATTGATAGTCATATTTATAAGCGCCCACATATGGAAGTGTAGAGAGTGTTCAGTGGCATATTGCACTTAAGCATTCGGTTTTCTAACTGTTACTTGCAAATAATCGCTTTCTAAGCTTACTTTAGAGCTAAAAAATTTTAGGTTACGAAATATAAAAGAGTTGTTTATGCCAAGGTTTAGTAAAATGATTCCATAATTAGCACAGCATACTTTGTTTATCATAGATAAATAGTGGAATTACAATTTAGGACCCCCGTGGTGAGCAGAGCACAGACAGCCCTTTGTGTAGCTTTGTGCTTAATAAACAAAAACACTACAATTTAGGGCTATAAATAATGTTTTTGCGAACTTTGACTTGGATAACAATTTTCTTTCCAAAGTATTGTTTATTTTTATTTAAAATACATTACATGACATTCCAAGTAAAAGTAATATAACAATTTAACATCTCACAGAGTAAGTGTTATTGGGTTGCAACATGTTCTATTGTTGGAGCTGGTAATTTGGATTATTTAGTAAAGTACAGTCCAAGTAACGATAATTAATTAATCAATTTCTTCAATAAAGTTTTATACTGGTAAGCACAACTTAACAAACAACGTTTCATATTAAGATTAGAACGACACTTCTGTCAGTTTTCAAACATGTATTAGAGAAATAGAACCAATGATTAATAGTATATAATAAATATTAAAAATGAGACTGTCACCAGCCTCAAAATACAATAAAAATTGTTTTACGGACTGTATAAAGATAAAACAAAATACTGTGAGACTGAGAACGCAGTCTCATACACACTATTTGTTTCGACGTCTTACTGCACTCCTAACGATGATGTAGACACTCCTTTACTGCTATGTATTGCAATAAACTCACCTGTTGATAGAACAATTCATACTTCTTTAGGTTGAGCTTAAGGTTCTCTTTCTTCAACTGATCCAGAATTTTCCTTAGTCCACCATAAGCATTATGAAAGGTCTTCCTAAGTGTGATTATGCATTCCAAGTAGATGAGTATGACGTTCCAGGGTAGATCAGAGAAAGCACACTTCACTAATCATTGAAATATATAAGGTGCCTTACATAATCTAAATAATAGCACAACAAACTGCTACAATCACTTTCCTTCAGTAAAGGCTGTCTTTTCTCAAATTTCCTTCTCGATTTGCAGTTGAAAATATACAGTCTTAAAATCCAATGTGCGAAACCAAAGTAGAGTAACTTCTTAGCGGTAGGAAAGCATCATTCTGTGTTAGTTCATTCATTTTCTAGTAGTTTATGTAGAACCAAGTTGTCGGTTCTGTTATTTCTTGTTTTTTCATGGCTTATATATCTTTGAAAGCCTCAGGCTGTTTTACAAGTGGAAGTCATATGGCTTATTGACATATTGGAGCTGCATCACTAATATGAATCTTATGATATATTTTATTTGTTTGGCCTAAGTCATGAGGTCCACTGAAGAAGGTATCTTGATATTCTGTGAACAAATCATGTAATCTATGGCACTGATTAGCTGTAAGACCTCCACAGCTCTGGTTATAAAGCTCTTGCAAGTGAGGTGGTAAGCTGTCCTTATGTGAGGATTTGACCTCTGACTTCCTACATCTTGCCTAAAAGGTGACTACTTATGTTGCTCTTTGATGTGGAAGTACTACCTATACGGCTACACATCTTACATTGTCCAATCTGAACTTGGCTTAAATTTTATAATGAGTTATGTTCATGGCCCAAATGATAACATCTTTATTTTTCAGATCCACGAGAGTTCTTCCAACCATTATTCCCTTTGTACATAATAGATATAAATTTATTCCTGGACTTTTTATTGTCACTGGAAGTTCAGTCTCTGTTATAGTAATTATTGTGTAGTGCACAACGATTTCCTACACAGAGACTGTAAGCTATTTAAAGCTAGCCTAACCTCGCATACATCCAAAAATGTACTGGTAGGTTTTTACCATACATTCGCTATGTAACCAAAAGTATCATAAACATTTGGAAACGTGTATATAAAAAAAGGCAATTTTAAACAGTAAAGATATTTTTATTCCAAAACAGAGCACTAAAATCAAAGGTAATCTAAGGAAGATTTATTCTGACAACTTCAACGATGGAAGTATCTACAAGTATCAATACGATCAGTGAGACAGCTCTTATATAGGCGAAACGGGACGCGACGTAAACAATAGGATCAAAGAACATTACATTTACGAACACAGCACAATGAATCAGCATCCAATTAACACTAGCAAGTTTAAAATATTATGCAACGAGAACAACGTTAGCAGAAAAAAAACAAAAAAAACATTAAACATTCGTGAGCTAAAACCTAATTGTAATCAAAACTCAGGTGTCACCCTGTGTGTTTACTAAATTGAAACAAAATGCTCGCGCATTATTTCATACAATAGACGACAATTACCTGATGATGGCCACACAAGTGGTCGAAACGTTCTAATAAAGTTGAAAAAAAATAGCTTACCCAAAGGATGTATCTCTGGACTTTAATTGTTAGAAACCTGATGCTTAATAAATCTTCTATACAAGAGCTACGATTGTTCAGATAAACTCTTAATTTTGCTTTCAATGAACTTATAGTGGCAAATAGATTTTTTCAACAACAATAACCTAGTGATAATAGGTAGGCAAACAACGACTTATAAGCGTAAGGAAAAGTTTTTAAAAAGAGAGGCCGTATTTGGCAAGGTTTTATTCACCGCTCATATACTTGATCAGGCTTGTTCTTTACTTATATCTTGTCACCAACTGACATCATTTCCCTCATATATAATCCTTGTGTCTTTAAACCTTGTATTGCTTAGTACAGATCATATCTGAAGAAATATGTAGTATGTTCCACCATCAATAAAACTCTTTCTTATGCTTATAAATCATTGTTTGTTTATAGATTATTATATTAGCACAACGTGCTTCCTTGCTCAAATAATACCATCGAGTTTGCATTTGTGAATTCCAGAATTTAATCCAAGTTTTACTGGTCTCAAAGGAAAACATAATATATCCTTAGTTGTGAGAAGAATGTACACAAAACTCCATCTAGACTATATATAAACCCTGCTACGGTCCTGTTAACCTTGCAAGATCCTACCAGAACACTATTCAAGTTGTGTGATGTGCAATGCATTTGGGTAGCCTTGCAACGTTCATGTGCTCAGCCATGGCAAATATACCATCTTAAAGGTAATGCAACTATAAGTATTACATTTAAAAGCCCTAGGAATTGTAGAAACTGTTTAATATTTTTATAAACATCATCAGAATCTCTCTCGCTCAGAGCAATCACCAAATATCAGGAACCGTTCTTTTATTTCCAGTTCATTCACATATCTCGCACAAATTGTCATTTGCTTCTGCTTAAAACCTGTTTCTGCTTCTGCTTACAATTCATTAGTGGAGCTTAGCTAAGATTAATGCTATTTGACAAACTGTCAACCTGATCTGCAGCTTGTCCTGTATTTTAGTATATTTTACAATATTGACTTTGTATTTACATTTACGTACAATTATTCACTTAATAAAAACGAGAGTAATTTTGTAAATATGTTGGTATAGTGACATCGTTATTGCTATATTTAGTTTTTCAAAATTAAATTATAATATTGTGCTTGAATCTTAATATCATATTCTAAGATTATATATTTAGAAATTGTCCTCAACTGTCATCAAAACTAATCACATATCAATAGCTGAACTACTTATATGCTTAGAAAGGTACCATAGTTAACTTAAGGTTAGCTTGAAGAAATAATAATCAGTCCGAAACATTAACTATATTATGAAACGTTTCACTTTGAACAGTTTCCAACTTTCTTTTTTCATAATGATTCACATATCTATACATTTTATTTAGAATGGATGAAACGCAAGGAGATAAAAATTCATTTTTATTATTCACTATTGCTCAACACTGCAATTTCCATTGGAATAAAATCCTGCGATGGATGGTGAGTTAAGTCTTTGTCTATACATCTTAACAAACTTTTCACATACCCTCCATTATATGTAAATGTTACATTACAAGACCATGTTTAAGTAAAGGAAGAAACAAAAGTTTTCTGGAACTGTAATGGAGACTTGATAGGAATGTGGTCAAATAGTATTGCTGAATTTCAGTTTTTTGTTGCTGTTTTTTTGTTTTGGCTATCTCTTTCATGAAATGGTTGTTGATTTTGGTGGCTGGAAGCTTATGAACATTTTGCTTATCAAACTTTCATCATCTTTTTCAAAATCATTAGTTATTATAATTTTAATGTTACTAGAAAATATGACCAGCTTCATCACACTGACGTTTTGAGGTTGAAGGATTCCCTTCTGTAGTTATAGTCTTCGCTTTTCAGATAAGGATTTGCCCAAAATGGGTTTGAGGTGTGGGTTCAGAACCTGTTACTGTTCTAAATTCTGCTCTGTGAGAGTATTGTACAATTCCAATGAAAACATTGAAACCTCCCTTATTCAAAATATTGCATTCTTTTGCTCTAAATCGTTCTATAATCTGGCTATTCAAACACTCTTCTTTGGTAAAAACTTTGGTATATCATTTCAACCATAAGTGTAAATACTGTCGAATTCTTGAATATTCTGCAGTAACAGGCTATTGCATTAATATATGCAAATCATTCGTATAAGACGTGCTATTCAAACTGAATAGCCTTTGACACATTTTCAATCAATGTTAAAGATACTCATTAGCTCTTGGGATGATGTGCAACTTTGATCTGAAGTATTTCAATAAATGTAATGTTGAATATGTCCTCTACGCCTTTGAAAGACATATGTGTTGCTATATAGACAGTCTTATTTATCAGCATACATTGGGAGCTTCATATTAGTGTGCCTTAAACTAGCATGCGATATTACTTGGATTACCATCAAATCACACATGATGCATATGTGGTTCTTACAACAGCTCAGTGCCACCTACTCGAGCACCCACTCTATTGGGTAGGCTAAGATGTATGACTGCATTAGGTTAGCTCAATAATTCTGCTTGCAAACTATGTGGTTAAGCTGCTAACTAGGGTTGTTTTTCTGAAATTAACATGTGTTTGGGTTCCAAAAATATATTGCCCCAATTCTTTATCTGGTTCATAGGTTTTTTGTAGCCTTCTTTTGAAACAAGCAGTTTAGATCTCACTAGGAAATTCCTGAAAGTTCTTCATCTCACACGCATTTAAACAGGTAATAAATTATTATTTATTAATTTCAAGCCATAGTAACTGACAAAAAAGGATTCTTCTCTAATGGCCAAGTTTTTCTTTTACAGCTTTAAAACCTAAAAGTATGGTCTAGCTGGCAAGATCCCCGAACCACCTCTTTGGAAAATCTGCTAATCGTTCAGCAATTCTAGCGACCTTAAAGATATGTGAAATCCACAATTTTGGTGGCAATAAGGAGCTGCCGCCAGATCCGTTGGCCATTATCAAATATAGCTCCTGTTTGGTTGTCATACTTGAAGAATACTCCAGGAGCTATGGAAAGATTAGTTATCCCTCGTCTCTTTTTTTTAACTTCTTCCAACAATTGTATACGTCATGAAACCCCATATTTTACCATTTTAAGCCCATAAATCTACCACTAACCCACCAGGGGAGTTTAAATGAAATACAAACTTTTTTACTTACATAACTAGAAACATAACAATAAACAGATGAGCTTCTGAACTTGAGAGACTTTATATGCTACCAAAAAGGCACGAAAAAGATTTAACTAAATAAAACTATTTGTTGTATATAAACTTTAGTAGCAAGAGATTATCTTTTTTTTTGGTCAAAATGAATCAAAACTTTAAAATCCAGAGCTGTTCAAATACGACTCTTAGATATTGGCAAACATATAAAATGATATCTTATATATATATAACTTTTTAGTTTCTTTAGCTTTGCTTCAAGACAACCCTGACAATATGTAATGACTATCTGATTTTCTCATTTTAACCAGTATTTTAAAAGAATCATTAAAGTTTCTACGTTATTTTCTAAAACTTTTATTTTCTGCAAAGGGAATGCCAGTTCTGTGTGTATGCCTTTCTCCTAGGAAAGAATCATTCTCTCCACCATTACTTCTTCTTGTTCACTACTCCGGACCTCCTATTAGCCCTCAATTTGCTGCCCCAGTAATATGCCTACTTGAGAAACACAGTCAATTAGCATATAGAATTTTATAGCGCTGGTATTAATATTTCTTAAATAACCAAACTGTTTTAGCTTTCATTGCAAATTATTGCATTTCATAAATTATGATCACACGATATATCCAAAGAATCTTCTGTTGAACATTTTTATTTATATTATTTTGAGAGGTCCAATATAAAATTTTAAATTCCACTGTCAGTTATAAAATTACGTTCGTTAACAATTTTAACAATAACACACACACATATGAAAATTGATATTTATTCTATATAAATACATAATAAAATACATAAAATACATTATAAAATACATAATATCATGATAAACCAGTTAGTTTTACCTAGGTGTTACAGACGTTTCTCTTCAAAAGTAGTCTGGTATTGTAATTTTCAAGAAACAATAATGGAGTAAGTTATACACTCACTCTCATTCACACACACATATATGTATACATTAACTTACGGAATAGTTTTTAAAAGTTCGATCTTAGAATGATATTATAAGTTTATTAATTGATAATATTACGTCACAGAAATGTTTAGCTCTAACTGAAGTTAAAAACTTAATTTACAGTATAAAAGCCTACTGTTAAGCTTAATTTACTTCTATCGACTATAGGCCGTACTTAAATAAAGGCCTAAACTTAAAGCAAGTTTATGCTAGGCCTAAGAGAACGGACTTACAAATTTCGGTGTCTGCAATTACAATTATTTTGCATTACTTTGAAATTAAAGTTTGATATATAAGCTGAATAGTTGGTTTTTGTTTCCTTCTTTATAAGTTAGTTAATTGAAAATATAATCGATTGTGGTGTAGGCCTATGATTTATGTCAATTTTCCCATAGTACTAAGGTAGGCCTAAGTTTAAATTTAGATATATTAAGTGGTGTATATCTAATGATCCATAAGCCCAATGCCTAAAATTCTACCTATCCTACCATCTGGAAGGGCAAATTCTACAATGTATTTTTGAATTGACATATATTCCTAGCATGCATTACTGTGTGATAGAATGGAGGGTAAGATACAGCCAGATTTTTCACTTTATTAAGGGTACTATATTATAGTATATATCAGTATATTCATGATATCGAGGAATTTGAAGTAAACATATAGTATAGACGGATGAGACGGGTATTTAAAACCCAAAACATGTAAAAATGTTTTCACAGGCTTAGGTTATCATCTGATGATGACCTAAGGAAGTCCAGATGTTCTTACTTGTGTTTTAAATAAAAGTTTTTAATACTTATATCAGCCATCTCTACCGTGTATCAGTATATTATTACGTCAAATGAGGCCCATCCAGATATACTACATAAATAATTTCAACTACTACGAAAAGTATTTACATAATAATACACAAATTACTTGCATTTCCTCCATTCTGAATTAATAAAACAATTTTGGGCTTCAAGCTTTTCTTTTCATGGTAAAACGATTAGTGTATAATATCAAATTTGTGAGATGCGATTCACAACTTATTTTATATAAGGAGTTGCAGTACATGATGTTCATTATAAGCCATTTTTATTATAATGTTACGTATCTGTTTAGTTTGTTTGTTTCTAGTAGAAATTCTTTCCGAGGATCTTCAGCGATACAAATCCTTTCTT
>NW_013666798.1:274335-278608 GCF_000517525.1 Limulus polyphemus
CAACTTAACAACTTTTATAATACACGCTATAAATCATAGTGCAAAACACACCTTTTACGGCTCACCAGCTCGAAATAGAATCATAAATTACACGGAACTCAAAGTAACTACTGCTCTCTCTTCATTCTTATATCCCGCTGCACTGGCTGTCCTATGCCAGGCTTATATACTAACAAAGAGAGCATCTCGAAAACACTCGGACTTTCACGATCATTCGAGAAACTCATCACGCACGCACCAGCAGTGTCACGTAACTTCCGCTGTCGTAACAATAATATTCCTAGACATAGAAAGACATGTGAAAACAGACAATTCAGATGCTTCTTATTGGAAGTTCTTTTCAGCATTCACATAATAAAATTTAATACTGCAATTAAAAATTATATCTAATATTACTTGTAAGGTCATTTTGTATAAATAACGTTCTTGCAAAGCTAAAACATATGTGTTAAGACCACACTTGTGTGATCCACAGTTCTATAATAAAATATCATTGAGAAGTACCCTATTAGTCATCAACATAAAATCCCTTTGTGTCATACTGGTAAAAGTAGCAACTATACAAGATATATTACAGGCTCATCATACTTGCAATTTATATTAACAATAGTAAGCGATGTTTTGGAGATATGTTAATTACTAGTCTAACTCCATTCTCTATTTGTTTCATCTTCATAGTTGTCAGAGAACTCATCATCTTGAGCTGATTTGTATAGGTCTTCAGACTGAAAATGTCAGTAAATTTCACACCATTTGCAACCCATGAACAGTTAAGTATTTTGTACGTCCTTGATCATTTGCAAGATAAAAGTTGCAGGACAGGCTCAGAAGTAGGGGTCACATCAACTCAGTCTATCACAATGTGCTCCTCACCGTCCTCTTCATCAAGAATCCAACAATTTCCCACTGGAGAAAGAACACTTGAGCGGTTCACTGGACAACATCTTCAGATGACAGCTCGATAACTGGCACGGAGGCAATATTTGTACAAAGAAGCTGCACAGGAGAGCAACTGCCGTGAATCTACCTCACTCTTCTTGACCTGAAAGAGTTCCTAACTGTAATGCAAATCATTTACATCATTAGATGATGCTTCACATTGTGCATGAGTGATTGAAAGGTCTTGAACAGTTTTGATGATAGATTCTATTCTACAATCAGGCCAGAACAGAGGGTGGGCCAGTTGGCATGGGCCTACGATTTTGAGGGTGCCTACTTCCGAGTACAGAATAAATATGAATGTACTATTGTATTTACTGTTTCTTATTACAGTACTGAACTCTATTGTCTTATATACATTTTGAATAAAATTGCTTGCCATTACCTTTTTTATAAATCGTTCTAGTTCTTTTATTCGTTTCTGTTACTTGTAGGTACATCATGTACACTACATCTACATGTATATACCCATACATAAATCATATGTATTTAGCACTGATTACAGAAATACTTAATGAGCAGTTTGAAATGGGGCCTATATTTTCCATCTGGTCTGGTTCTATTACCAGCTTTGCACGGCCCGTCTACAATGAGACGTTTGAGGGCTTCTTGGTACTTTGGACACACTTGATAATTTTCAGGGGTGATACTGTTACACATTTAGCAATTGCACTTATCTGTGTCACATCCTGTGATAACGTGAAGGGCAAGAGGTACTATACTGAAATCTTTGACAAGAGAGTTTGAAATATTTTGATATCAGTTGACTTGTTGTGGGCTTGAGCTCCACTTTTTGGTACATTGGGCACTGGATTTCTTTATTGAAAACTACAAACAGCACTAGAACATCTATGTAATGAGATGCAATCTTCACTACCTGATGTCTTGATAAGGTTGCATGAAGCAGGATCCTGTATTTTCTTCCCCTTGTGTGTATCTCAAATACTCGATTTCTACAGATTCATTTTCTGTTATCCTAAATCAAGATTCCCTACATATTGCATACTTTACCAACGAATTTCTCTTTCTTGTTGAGTTGCTTCCACACATTCACCAGCAACGTGATAAGACTTTCCCTTTTATCAGGACTGGACAGAAACTGTCGCCTTTGCTCCATACAGTGATCTGGTGCAATGTTCTTGAACTGGGTACCATTTCTTGCACTCCTCATTACCCTTTTAGCATGGAGGTATTCTTGTACACATCAAATGTGACGTCAATGCATCTACTGCCAGATCCTTCCATCAGTGCAAGTGACAGTGCATAGTCTGCCAGTTCTGCAAAGGCCATGTAGTTTCCTTTCAATTTCTATAACTATGCCATATAAGAAACAGGCATACTTTACTAAAAATGATTCTGTTGGAAGCACATTCTTCAGTATTTCTGTAATAAGAGCAAGTTTGCTTTTTACCACAGAGCTACATCTGCTGTTGCCATGGGGATGTGACATTCATTTCAAGGTTTCTGCTCTTGCCAATTATGATCATGTGTGCGAACAAACTGTGATTCTTTTTAGGATGATCTCCTATATACATGCTTTGTGTTTTCTTTTGTTCTTGTTGGCATTGCTGAATATTTTGAGATTCTGTTTTGGCAGTGGGTTATGAAATTTGTTACAAGGAGTAACCTTTCTTTGATAGTTTGGTATGCTCATTTTCCAGTCTGATTGGCACTGAGCAGGTTGCTACTATTCCAGTTGATAGGCTGACAAGATCACGCCCATCATTTGTAAATGGGTTCATACAACTACTGTTAAACATATCCATGCCATTTCACAGATTATTTTCCTGAGAATTCATATGCTGTCAAATTCTTTGTGGTGGAAGTCTGCCTGGTTAAGACCCATTATATCCTTGAGAAGCATCAGTTATGACCTATATTCTGCAGTCAAATAATAATGGCTAAGAGCTCTTGCTTTAAGGTTAAATCATTTTTTACTTCTTTTGTCAGAGTATCTCTGTTAACTATCCCTTCTATAGTCTGGTCAACAGATTTTTCATAAGGGATTTTCTTATCCCAATTGGACAGAAAAACCACCTGGATATCAGATAGGCAAGTTTAACATATATGAATAGTAGAAGGAGAGATATTTGGCATAGTTAACCTTGTCATAAGTGAAGCATCATGGAATCATTGCATGGATGATTGACAAATATAGGTACAAGTTTCCTTCCTTGGTAGCTCATAGTAAATTAAGTATGATCTTAACCATGTTCACATAGGACATCCACAAGGTAGCAAGATCCACAGACTTATGCCTGAGCTATTCCAGGTATATACCTAACACTTCAGCAACAAGAGCATATGATAGATTCTAAAGAAATTAAATATTTCCTGACTGCATGGTTTACATTCTTCCTTCTATCACACCTGGCACTGTCCTCTCTGATATTACACTTGATTCTAAACACAGGTCTTTCTGCCCAGCATTTTGGAATCACTTTCCTATTATGCTTAGCAGTGTGCAATCTGTGTGGAACTCTCCAAGAATATAGGTGATGTTTTTGAATTTATCTGTGTGTTTCCACAATATTTAAGTTGTTTTTACATAGATAGCTTGTCCAAAGACAACTACAGTGCTGTTGAGGTGCAATGTATTCATGAATTTCATATATAGTAGACGTTTCTATGGCTGGTATATTAATTATTCACAAATAATCCACAACATCTTGTGAAACTTGTACCTTGTCATGAACTGAGATGTTAAAACTTGGCCATCCATTGCTTATTTGGTTGCTGACAAATGCAGATGCAAATAACCACACCACATAAATTTCTTTTAAATATGTATTTATTATCTTATTCTTTTTAAATTAGGTCTAAATTATAGGTTATATGCAATATATTGCACAAACTGTGAAGTCTTAAAGAATAATTAGGTATGTCATCTCAGCATACATTTAATTTTATATTGTGTTGTAATGGAAAATATATCCAGATACTACAGAATTAGTTTTATTTTCATTTTTCAGTGTTTATACTCATGAAGTCTTTCTAAAAATGGGTTACTTATCTGTCAGTTTGAAATATAACTAAATCACAAGGAAGTTTTTTAGATAAAAATTCAATTGCTATACAACAATATTTAAAATAGCTTTTAACACAGCAAGAAAGTTAGATGAATGTAAAACTGATTAGCAAACTAAATAAGTGACATTTAATTTGATGCAATTAACGTAAATAGTCTTGATATCATTTGCTGAAGTATTTTATATCTTAACATTAGTGTATTAGCACTGTGCACTTCTTTTATAGTAATTCATGGCTAAATCTATCACACAGTTCACTATTATGTTACGACAGCGGAAGTCACGTGACGCTGGTAACACGTGAT
>NW_013666798.1:279608-281288 GCF_000517525.1 Limulus polyphemus
ATATTCATCATCAAGTGTGTTCAAACTTTAAAACGTCTGCTGATTCCATGAAGCTATGTTATGATAAGAAATTTACTGAAGTCAGCTTTGTACCAGGAGACAAGGTGTGGTTGTATAATCCCAGGAAGACTAAATGGAAATCTCCTAAGTTGTCTTCTCCAGTGAGAAGGCCCATATGACATAGTGGTTCGTCTCTCAGATGTGACTATCTGAAGAAAATGTGGTTGGCGAGGTAAGCCAAAGGTGGTGCACGCCAACAGGCTTTGGTGATATCATGGTCCAGGACATTTCAGTTGAAACGAAGTGAACCATGGAACAAATGACGCTGCTGAAGACGTGTCACCTGAAAAAGCCACTGTCGAAGAAGAAACTATCCAGTTTTAAGAAGAAAAACAGTGAAGCTGTTAATGAAGTTACTACCACTGATGTGACTACTACCGATAATGGGACATTTTCTGATGGAGCAGATGAACCCCACGTGAAGCAGAAACCAATGAGACGGGGACTAGTACGGAAGAAGAAACGTCCTGTAAAATTAAGAGACTTTGTTGTATTTTAATTTTGTGTTTGTCAATTCTGTACATTTAATTAAGTTATTGTTAATTATATATTGGTTTAATGTAAGTGGCTATTGTTTGGAATAAACAATACTAAGGAAGGAGCAGTGTTATGACAGCAGAAGTCACGTGGCACTGTTGGAATGCATGATGAGTTTCTCGAATGATCGTGGAAGTCCGAGATACCCTCTTCGTTAGTATCTAAGCCTGGCAGAGGAAAGCCAGTGTGTGTTTGTGGGGGTGGGATATATAAATGAAGAGAGAGCAGTAGATATTTTGAGTTCCATGTAATGTATGATTCTGTTAGTTTTGAGCTAGTGAGCCATAAAGATTGTTTTGCACTTGTCGAGAGTGAAGTTACCGAGATTGTGAATTGCTGTGATTTATAGCATGTATTATAAAAGTTGTTAAGTTTAAAGTGACGAGAAACGTACTGATTGTGGAACTACTGTGTACTAAAAGTTTGTATTGTGGATGAATAAATTGGTTTAATCAAGAAAGGACTTGTATCGCTGAATGTCCTTGGAAAGAATTTCTACTGGAAACAAACAAACAAGCAGATACGTAACAGTATGTTACTTAACCCATTGATTAATGATTCACTGTATAGGGTATGGTCAGCCTCTGGCAGTTGAATGCGAGTATGCATGTTAAGGAAATATCAGATACATACAACTTTTTCAATTTTAGTATAGTGTGAGCATCAAATTTAGTTACTTTTAGAGTGATATTTTATGACAGGTTTGTTTATGTAACTGTGAGAATCATATGTTGTGTAGTTCAATTCTCATAAATTGGCAATTGTTATATTATTGCATCATGTTACTAGAACCTTCTGAGTTTTCCCGAGTATTATTACATCATAATATCTCATAGTGTGTGGAAAATTCTAGGCTACTTATAAATATGCATCCAAAATGTAGTTCAAGTAAGACAATGATAGACAAAGTTAGTTAGATAGGTAGATAAAGCTAGATTGTGTATTTGTGAGTTTAGCCATAAGGAGAACATAGTGGAAATTTTTAAATAGAAATTATCACAGATTGATACAACTGTAGTAACCAACAGTGTGTCGTAAGTGAAATTATCACCAACTGTATTGTAACAACAGAGCAGAGGAGAA
>NW_013666798.1:282262-286894 GCF_000517525.1 Limulus polyphemus
ACTCCATACTACATGGGAGACTTTAAGGCCATGCGTATGAAGGTACCCATCTCACGAAAAGAAAATCAAGCAAGACATCCAGCCCCTGTAAGTCTTGAAAGGTGACATCCTGAATGTAGGTATATGGGAACTGAAGGAAGTACAGAGAAATATCCTTCATTGCATAAACTTTGGGACAGTGCCTGGGAGAAAGTCGAGCACAAGACAAAGGGGAAACGGACTTATAGAATAGAAGACTGGAAGAGGAATATTGTACCAGATCTATTAAGGTAGTTCTATTTAGGAGTTAAACAGATCCTAGTACCAAGAGAATAACATACTCAAGTGATGAAGTGGCTCATGACTTAATTGTGCAAATAAGACAGCAGAGAGAATCACCAGCAACTTCCATTGACCAGATTCTGCAAGTCATGTGACATCAGCCAAAGGATGGTGTCTAGAGGGAAGGTAGCCAAGGTGCCATTGGGTGAGATACCTCTCATAAATGAGCCATTCACCAGAGTAGCTGTGGACTTGATTGGACCACTAGCACTTGCATCTGACAAGGGCAACTGGTACATGCTGACAGTAGTTGACTATGTGACACATTAACCAGAAGCCATAAGCCCTCCTGGAAGGGATTTGCAGAGTAAGCTTTCAAAAAAAAGTCTTGAGTGACAGATGGACCAAGTTTACCTCAGAACTGATGCAAGAGGTGTGCATGCTCATGTGCACTAGACAGTTCTTCACCATTCCATACAACCTCAGATCTAATGGACTTTGTGAAAGAGTCTATAGAGTCTTAAGGAGCATGCTGAAGATGATGTGTCAGGAGAGACCACATGACTGGGACAGGTACCTGTAGGCAATATTATTTGCTTACTGAAAGCAAGTACAGGGTTTTCACCCATTGAGTTACTGTACAGAAGAACAGTATGAGGTATGAAAGAACTGTGGACAGAAGAAGAAGAGACAGGAGTGAGGAACACATAGCAGTATGTGTTAGACCTCAGAAGCCGACTTGTTTGAGAGAGTTTGTATGTATCTCAAGGCAGTCAGAAGCACTTCTGTGAAAACAAGGCCAAGGATCAACGTTTCAAGATCAGAAAGAATGTCTTGGTTCTGCTAACTACAGACAAAAACAAACTCACCCTACAATGGAAAGGGCTTATTGAAGTGCAGGAAGTGGTCAACAGAATGGGCTATAAGGTGAAAGTGGATGGGAAGACCAAGATCACACTAGTCTTTTGAAGAGGTACTTTGAGAGGCAAGAAGACGTAAGAGGTGCGGCTATTTAAACAAGGTGGGCTTTGCAGGTATGGCTGTCATAGATGCCAAACCAGAAGATAGTGGCTTTGTCATAGAAGATGAAGATGTACTAGATCTAAGACTGCTGGGTGGAGCTGAGATGTACAAATATGTCAACATCAGTGAGGAAAGAGCTACAAGATCTACTGTGCCAATGTGCAGATATTTTCACAGACAGACCTTTTGCAACTTAAGATTAAGACCATGACCAGGAATCCAGTCGAGGTGAAACCCTTATGTGATGAGAGACCTGAACAAACAAGAAGTTGAAGCAATATTAAAGGCTGGAATCATTGAGCTTTCAAATTCAGCCTACAGTTCACCAGTGAACTTGTGAAGAAGAGGGATGACTCAAACCACTTTTGCATAGATTTTCAGAAGATAATCCTTGTGGCGAATTTCGACTCTGAACTTATGGGCAACCCAGAAGCTATCATGGCAAAACCAGATGGGGCCAAGTTCTTTTCCAAGATCAGATCTCAGTAGATCCCAATGTAGATGAGATCTAAAGAGAAGACAACCTTTGTGACATCAGACGAATGTTATCAGTTCGAGAGGATGCTGTTTGGGTTAGTCAACTCAGCAGTGACATTGAACTGCATTATGAAGAAGATGTTGCTCAGAACCACCAACCTCAAGCATTACATGGACAACATTCTGATCCATGCAGCCAGATGGAAAGACCACCTGAGGAAACTCAGTGAGCTGTTTGGACAAATGAGGGCAGCAGGTCTGACCATCAGACCATCTAAATTCTACATCAGTTGTTTTCCACTGGGCTTTGTTGGACATAAGATGAGAGAGTGACAGATAGCTGTGAAAGAGGAGAAGCTGACCCGCTTTGAAAACATCAAGTGGAATGCAAATGTTGGTGCAGACTGTATGAGAAGACTTTGTGCATGGAATGAAAACAGTCTTTTGCTATAGTATAAAGGATATTGGAAATGTTTTTCTTGAAGAGGGGCTTTTTGCTAGATATACACAATTTTTGTAATTTAAGTATAGCGCAAGTGTTAAATTTAGTTATCTTTAGAAGCGATAGCTTATCACAGGTTTGTTTACATAACTGTGCAATCATACATTGTTTAGTTAAACTTTCATAAACTGGCGATTTTCGTAATATTGCATCCTGTTACTAAAATCTCAAATATTATTATATCATAATATCTCATACGCCTCAGTCAGGTTATTTATAAATATGCATCTGAAATGTAGTTCAAGTAAAGCAAAGATAACAAAGTTAGTTTAATAGATAGCTAGAGCTAGATTTTGTGTTTATGAATTTAGCTGCATAGATCGTATAGTGGCGTTTTGTTGTTGTTGCTTTTTTTTGTAAAGTGAAATTATCATTGATTATATTCAGTGTGTGGCCTGGCATGACCAGGTGGTTAGGGAGCTCGACTCGCAATCTGCGAGTCGCGGGTTCGAATCCTCGTACCACCAAACATGCTCACCCTTTCAGCCGTGGGGGCGTTATAAAGTGACGGTAAATCCCACCATTTGTTGGTAAAAGAGTAGCCCAAGAGTTGGCGGTGGGTGGTGATGACTAACTGCCTTCCCTCTAGTCTTACACTGCTAAATTAGGGACGGCTAGCGCAGATAGCCCTCGTGTAGCTTTGTGCGAAATTCACAAAACAAACAATATAATGAGATATCGATGATTGGAAATGGCGGAAAAAAATGAAAGGTACAAAGTGTTCAAGAAGCAGTTAATTTTCAAAAAAAAATCATTTTTTCCATAAAAACGATGCAAAAATAGAAATAAGTAAAGGAAAAAGACGCCGAGAAGACGACTGCAACGTAAGTTTTGTCAGTGAATGCATAGATCTTTTCGATACATACACAAATGAAACAAACTGCAATGATTCAATTTACTGTTTGAAAGTGCTTCTTCAAATAAAAGTTCCTTTATCATGTTATGCTTTTAATTTTATGACTCGCGAAGTTCATACCTACTTTATTGCATGCATCGCATACTTTCTGGAAGTCAGTGGGGGATTTGGCCCACTTGAGAAAAATCCTAGAAATAGAAGCAACACTGGAATGGTTAGAACAGAGTAGAGGAGAAAAATTCATGTCAGATGTGTTCTAGAGTAACTGAACCAGCCTGTGTGGACTTTGAGTTTGATGAAAAGAGACGATTATTTAAAGCTCTGGATACAACTGTGGTGATTAACTGTGTAACGAACGTTTGTTTATAGGTTTGATTTGTTTGACTATATCATTTGAAAACAAGTGGATTGTGTGCTGTTTGTTGAAATTTATTGCCAACAAGTTACAGACACCTACTGTAAACTAAAAACCTCACAGAAAACAAGTCTTTGAAATGCATTTCGTGAATGCTGTGTCTCTTAGTTATTCATGCAAAATTCTTGTGTTTTGATTGTTTGGTTCACTTTTAGATGCTTTCAGATAATATGCTGACTTACCAAGTTGACATAAAAGTGGTGATAAGTTTTTCTAGTACTTTTTTTTTCAATTTGATGACACTGGAAAGTTTGTTGTGCCAAAAAACTAGGAACACATCAAACTAAATTACATGTGACAAAATACTGAACTAAGAATCTTGGTACATTCTTTGATATTGTTACTCTCAGGTCGTCAGTTAATTTCCCGTATAATTTCTTTCAGATGAAACGTTAGGACACAAGTCCTTTCTTAAATAAAACTTAATTTCCACAGTCAATTTAACTTAACTAATTTCATAAAAACACGTTATAATTCACAGGGAACAATTCACGCACTTACTTTCTACCGCGCTTGACTCAATTGTCCGTCTCTGTCTGTCTGCAATTCTATTCCATTGTTGCCGTAACTTTTTGGCGGTCTTATATACAAGAATACCGCACATCTAGTAAACACTCGAGCATTCAAGAACCTTCGAGAATATCATGACGTGTTACTAGGGTCACGTGACTTCCGCTGTCGTAACAATATATTTTTTAGGTGGAGTATTCATGATGAGTGAACTGGAATGGATGGCAACTGTCTGTGGTAAAAAACACAAATGTAGAGGACATACTTTCGTCTTCTGTCTTTCATATTCAGACCTAAAGACTGAAGTCTTTCAAAACACCATCCTCTACATTTGTATTTTTTACAACAGGCAGTTGCTGTCCATTCCAGTTTACTCATCTCGGTACATCTTTTTCGTTGACATGTGTTATTCTTATGTAATAGCTTGAATCTCTTTCTCTTGTTATCTTTGGGATAATCAAATCTCTGTTACCAGGCCCGTCGACAGGGGAGAGAGGGGGAGCAAAGGAGGAACTGCCCAGGGGCAAATGAAACCTTGTTATGCCGTAAAGCCCGCAAAGCATCTTTAGGCTATATCTTCATTTAATG
>NW_013666798.1:287822-296768 GCF_000517525.1 Limulus polyphemus
AACGAACAGAGGTGTAACAATATTAAAAAAGATAGAGAAAAAGGGGGCCCGTGCTGGCTCTCGACGTTCCTGTCTGTTACTGTATATTTTGACTGACAATTACCACACTTATAAATCAATTTTTGACCATTTAGCTGTATCACCAAAAGGAAATACACATATATTTCACTTTCTGTCTTATTTTCTTCTTTCAAATTGTTCTTTTCATGAGAAACTGTGTTTTTTTAAGTTTCTGAGACATTGTAGAGAAGTTCTAGTACTTTCATTTCATTAGTTTTAGTAGTAATAATCCATTGTTTATTTTAATGGTAGTCTCTTTACTTTTTTTAGGTTTAAGATTGCAAAAAACTAGAACAATGCATGTTTGGTTTATCAGAACTTCCTCTTTATCTGCTTCCATTTTAAATATTGAACACCACAAAATGTCCTTCCATTAACCATGTTTCCTAAGTTCACTCTTTAACCATTTTATGTTATCTCTGTCCTAAATTTCACTATATTCTATATTTTGTATTATGAATACTATTCGTTATGTTCTCCAAAGAACTAACACATTTTTCATGTGTCTAATTTGCACCTTGCTTATATACCACAGAGATCTAATTCTATAATTTATAGAAATATCTTGTTACACATTTTTTGAATACATTTATTCTGTGCTTAAAAAGAGAGAGAGATTTCTACTGTATAGGGAGGGAATCTGATGATTCCACCCCTTTCTCACATTGGCTACCCAAAGTGAATGTGGTCATTTCACAAAAATATAACATTAAATGAAAGGTGATATTATATATATATATATATACAATAGCCTTGGCAAATGACGATGTTGGTAGTTTTTATGTTCTCTTTGCAGTCCTGTATTTTGCCACCCAGGTTGGTTATCTACTTTGCCTATTTGTACAAAGAAAATAAGAAGGAAAAAATTTTATGTTTTCTAAATTACTGTTATTTAAGTTCAATTCTTCAAAAACCATTTTTTTTCAAGTTTTGATTCCTGCAGTGGGCAATATACAGATAGCTTTTAGATAGAAGAGCTTTCCTTCAACCAGAGATGCCTTTGTGACAGGTATCAAACATAAAAAACCCAGATTTATCTGATTTTGGTTAAACTCATACAGGATTGGGCATACAATGAGAGATAACGATTACAATTTACAGTTTCCAAATTGGGACAAAAATATGACCAAGTTATGACTAGTTAAATCATCAGCTGACACCCCATAGTTAATGACAATACTTCTTGCAATTCAACCTGAGGGGTCTGCTATATAAGCCTTTTTCTTCACTTATCTGAGCCAAATAGGTCTTCAGCACCTAGCTCCAGTCCCCACTGACCATGACTGGCACTTTGCTATCCTTCTACATGTGAATATGATCATCAGTCACCATTATTCCCTTGATTACTTTTATGTGCCAAGTTCAGAGATGTTTGACTTACAACTTATGAAGCTGCTGTGGATATTATCACAATGGCCTTTTTAACTGCATGTTGAGGCAAGTCCGTGTGTCAAATCCAAAGATGCTGTGGCAATACTCAAAAATAAATTTTGTGATGACAATGATAGTAGTGGTAGTAGTATTAGCTTTCCTCCAGATCAGAAGATCAAGAAAAAGCTCCCCAATTCAAACAGACAATGAAGGTAGATTGCATAATTTAATTTGAGAATCAAAAAAAGAGATAACCAATTCATGTGCATGACCATTGCTAGTAAGGTGGTGTGGCAACTCCGAAATCCTGTGTTTCTCTGACTGCTCATAAATCTCAACTGAATACGTTACTGTCAAATAGATTGCATGTTTGGATACAACAGATTCAGGAATTTTCAACAGTAAATGAAACATCTCCATAAATAGTTACCTGAATTTATTGTTCCTTGCACTGCCCAAACACATTAATTTGCCTCTGGTTGAGGGAGAGATCCTGTGTAAAAGCAAACAAATCCAGAATTAAGTAAATTAAGTATGATGTTAGAACTCCTGAAATTAGTCACTTAAAAAATAAGAAATATATTTATCTGATATGAACATTTGACTAAAGCCAGCTACCTAGTTAGAGCAGTCCCCCCAGTAGCTCAGCTTAAGTCAGCTGGCTTAAAATGCTAAAAACTGCGTTTCAATACCTGTGGTGGGCAGAGTATAGATAGCCCAATGTGTAGCTTTGGGCTTTTCAGCAAACAAATATACATAGATCAGAACTAAAAGCTCCCCAGTAGCTCAGCAGTGAGTCTGAAGGGTTATAATTCTAAAATCCGATTTTGATACCCATGAACACAGCACAAGTAGCTCATTATTTAGCTTGCGCTTAACAACAAATAAACAAAAACAGAACACTGAAAATTAACTTAATAATGAATATAGTGAACTTAATATATATTCTTACATTCTTATTTACAATGATTAAAATTCATTGTTTATCAGTTGGGTACTCATAATGTTAGCAGTATTTTCAGCCATAATTCCAACACTAAACTAGCCCTAACTTCATGTACTAAGCTAATAGTGCAAAATAATCCTCATTGTAAAAATATGAAATAATAAACAAGTGAAAATTAATAATTAAAGAGTTTGTTGTTAAACAAAAAGCTAAGCAATGGGCTGTCAGTGGTTTCCCAACCATAGATATTGAACCCCAATTTTTAGCATTATAAGCCACACTACATACTGCTGAACTACCAGCTGAATTCATTAAAGGGGGAATACATTATTTGGATTGTATTTTTTCCACTTATGTTTAAAAAGAGACAGTTTTGCTGTTTTCAGTTCTTTAAATCTTCAAAATCTTTGAGCTATGATTGCAATAGAAATTAAAAAAAAATTATAGAAATCTTGTATGTCTAAATATTTTGAATAATTTTGCAGCTCTACTTGTAGTATATGTATTTAGTTTATCACATAGCTTTTTTATTACGTATTTCTCAAAGAACAGTGCTTGAAAGATACAATATTATAAAATTCTGTTGATGTTAAATGGCAAATGAGTTGCTTCAAAATATCAAAAGTACTCCTTTAGTCTTTGAAATTATAATAGATAAAGATGAGCGTTAAAAACGTGTATTAGAAAAACTTTGAACAGACTGTGTGATACATCACAGCAATATTTTTCATATTTTAATATTTTGACTGATTTCTCCAAGAAAATAAGGAAAGGGATAAAATCCAGTTTTTCATGTAAAACAGGTGTCCTAACCAGATTTCCTGCCCTTATTCAAGGGTCAGTTATTCAAAACATGGCATCAATATCTTGCTCCCAAAGTACTTCATGAAAGAAATGTAGAGATCATGGCACATAGCATAGTTCGTTCTTTAAAAGTTATCTGAAAATTACAAAAATTTTAAGTTAAAAGAGTAGATAGATAGATTTTAATTATTTGTAGAATTAATTACTGAAATATCAAACAAAATACACAGTCAACAACCTAAATGAATGTTAATAGACTGTTAATAGAAGCAAAGTGATGAAAATCCATTTTAAAATTATATTTTTTCAGCACAAAAAGAATTAGTAGTTTTGAGAAGAATGCGAAGATTATATCTTCTCAAGAAATGGATACAGCTATTCCTTTCAATGATACATTGCTAAGGTGTCCCCTTGAAGAAGTAGATCCATATGTATCAGGGCAGGTAAGGGAATCATTTTAGTATTTATGATGTGGTATTCAGATACATTAATTTGTCACAGAAAGGTATCAAGTATCCACAATACACTGCAAGTTCTGGAAATGTTAAGAACGTAATACATCGAACACATACAACAAAGGGAAATGAAAGAACCAAACATGAATAAATTAAGAAACAAAATCTTAATTTCTACACAAACAGGGTATTACTTCTACAAGTTGGCTTGTGTATTCATCTGACTGCTGGAGCAAGTAGGAAGCACATCTACACTAAATAAATTCAATTGCAGCAGAAATAATATATGTACCACACTTTCATGTGAAACAAAAGCTTGTTGCAGTAAACTGAAACACCAGGTTACTTACATCAATGATAATTTCTATTATACATTTATTAGAAATATAAATCCTCAACTTGTATTATCTTGTCAAAATCTGTATTACTTATAGATATGAATACAAACTTTCTGCAGGAGAACATGATGCAAATCAAGTCCAAGCATTTATAGATTTACACAGAACACTTCACACAGATAGAGAAAAATTAAAATGAATATATATCTGTTTTTTGAAGTTAAGCACAAAGCTACACAATGGGCTATCTGTGCTCTGCCCACCACGGGTATTGAAACCCGGTTTCTAGCGTTGTAAGTCTGCAGACATTCTACTGCACACTGGGGGCAATATATATCTGAGTAAAAATATATTCTTTACTACTTATGGAAGAATGAAATATTGCAGTTCTTTTTTCCCTTTCCTTATTTCAATGTCTTCCTAGGATGAAACCCTAAAATTAAAATTAGTTCACTAATGAGTTTGTGATTTCCTCTGATTACCTCCTCTGACCTCATGCCATTATGGAAGCTCATTCATGAAAAGAGGAAAGCTTTATTGAAGACATAAAGGCTACAACTGCTAGTTGTAATAAAATAATTGATATTATATTAAACAGAATTAAATAAGGTAAGCAAAATCAAAATGAAAATCTGAAAATGCAGAGATATCTGTAAGTATCATGAAGTGATTTTATTTTATTTCCATCATTGGCACATCGATGAATTGTTGGTGATGCATCATTACTTAGTCACAGTGGTCCCTCTAGCAGTACAATAGACAGTCATCTTATAAGATTTATGTTTTTGTCAACAAGTTGAGTTTAAAAACTTTGAAATTGTTCAGTAACAGGAAAGTTAGATATTCAATCAATGGTATAAGTTTGATGGATACTAGAGCTTTTATGTAGAGGATAAATGAGACATGGACAGCAAATTAAAAGAAGTAAACATAAGAGAAGGAGTAGAAAATCTTTATTCATCTACATGTCAGACTGTAATCTGTATATATTATGCCCCTCTCCCCAGAAGAAGGAAACATTGTATCTCCTGTGTTTCTCTTTCTCTCTATCAGTTACAATTTTGCACACTACTTTATTTCTAAGCAAGTCATCTTGAAACTTGGAGGGCATATACCTTGATTCAGTTTGACAACACACTTATTTTGTTTTTATTTAGGCTCTTGTTCCAATTTTAAGGTGTCAAATGTCAAGTGTAACACAAACAGATATTTTGGCTTGCAGTTCTCTTATGTATCTACCAATACAAATGAAACAACAATCACAGACAAATAGAGACAGATTTGAGATTTATGTCTTCTTTTTCATTTTAAATGTGTCAAAGGAAAGAAATTTGCAAACTTTGACCTTTGGCCTGGTATTACTTTATATTTTGATCAATTTAGATGAGACATTGCATAAAGATACTTTGCAGTAGCCCAACAGACTTGAGATGGCATCCTTGCTCTTTCTGACTTATCAGTCTACCTCTATTTTGTGGTCAAGCCAGTGCATGAGGGGTTTGTTGATGGCATACAGATGCAGCCAATCGACATGCTTTAGCATTCCTAGTATCTGCTGTAACATGTGTATTCTGTGAGTGAGAGATAAGTTGGAGATCGGCTCCTCAATGCACATATAATTTATTTCCACTTACTAGAGTGAAGTTGATGTCAACTGCCTGAAGAGGTGATTTCACTTGGAGTTCTTGATATATTGCAAGATCTAACATTGTTCTTGCTTCTCCTGTGTCAACTAGGAACACAATCACTCACCATTGTACCCTCAACCTCCAGCTAGCCATGAAAAAGCTGAGATGCCCACTAAATGTTTTAGTGCAAGTTGTCTTTCATGCTCCCCTAAGTTGATAGTTAGGCCCAACTTGGGTTTCATTAGTTGTAAGAACTGTTGCAGCAGCACTTACCACCAGTGTTGATTCTCCTGGATCTGCAGAGATATTAGTTGAACTAACAGTATTGCCTATTTTGCTGCACAGCAAATTATGGGTGCTGTTGTTTTGCTGGCACCAGCTGAACCATTGGTTTGAACCAGTAGCCTTGCTGCCTTTGGTGCTTTGCAAAGTATGGGCAGTTCAATTACTAGTGACCCATCATAATACAAGCAAAGTATTCACTTCACTCTGCCCATTGTGAAGGAGGCATCAGCAGCATACATTATGGCATGTAAACTATGGAAGGAAAGGCTGGAATAGCCTCAGCCTGTTTTCTGGAAGCTAGTGAGATTTAATCCCAGCACTTGGAGGTGTGAGTGGATGGTTAACCCTCTGTATAGCTTGAGCTCAGCAATGGTTGAAGTATCTAAATAGAATAGTCCATCTAAGGTGTAGCCATAGCAGCTGTAGCTGCAGGCTTTATCCTTTTCAGCAATTGGTTTGAAGACAGCTGGTAACAATATAAATGGCCTCTTTTATATTGAGAATATCCCTCAAACTCAGGGAGTGCCTCATTAACTTCCAGGGAACTTCTTTGATGAACTTATCCACAAGTATGTTATTTTTTATTATTTGTTGAAGCCATCAAATAGTACACTTAACTGTTCAGACAATGCAGACTGTCTACATAAGTAGCCAGAATCTCAGTGGCATGACAATGAGCCTTGAACATGGCCCAGTGGATCATTTGATTTTCCACTGAGTTGACTGAGTACAGGGAGGACCATCTGATCAATGTGAAAGTTTATAAGGGCAACCAGGATTAACATAAATTAAGGTTGTATGTGTATGTTGAGATTGCAACATTTTTGTAAACATGTTATTTGTATGAGAAGTTGAAAATATTGTATAAATAGATATACATTAGCTTTGTATGTTACAGAATGTTTAGTTTATGATACTTGCACACAACATAGTCAATTCTGTAGTCTACTGAATATGTTGGTATTAATTCTGCAGGATGAACGTTGTTAGATATACATGACTGTTTCTGTTTAAGTAGAGTGTTAAATTTAGTTATTTTTAGAAGCAATAGATTATCGCAGGCTTGTTTACATAACTGTGTACAAATCATACATTGTATAGTTCAGTTGCTGTGAATTGGTGATTGTTGTATTATTGCATCATATTACTAGAACATTCTAAGTTTTCTCGTTGTTTTAATTGATTATTATTACATCATAATATCTCGTAGTGTCTTGAGCATTCTAGGCCTCTGTCAGGCTTTAACTATGTAGTTTGAGATAGTTAGTTAGATAGATAGATATAAAGATCAAGATGGCTTGATTGTGAGTTTAGCCATAAGGAGCACATAGTGGCCAGTTTTAAATAGAAATTATCACAGATTGTACTGTAATAATGGAGTAGAGAATAATAATTTGTCTTTTATCATTTGTGTTCTAAATTAATTGAACTGGCCTGTGTGGACTTTGATGAAAAAAAGACAATTATTGAAAGCTCTTGATACAACTGTGATAACCAACAATGTAATGTAAGTGAAATTATCATCAACTGTATTGTAACAACAAAGCAGAGGAGAATAATTCATCTTGTCAATTATGTTGTAATGTAACTGAACAGACTGTGTGTAGTTTGATGAAAAGAGATGGTTATTTAAAGCTCTGGATACAACTGTGGGAATTAACTGTGTAACGAATATTTGTATATATATATGTATGACTTGTTTGAATATATTATTTGAAAGTAAGTGGATTATGTATTGTTTGTTTATTACTGAAATTTATCGCCAACAATTCACAGACACCTACTGTAAAGAATCCTACACATACATAAAACTTGACAAACACTTAACCACATGACTAGTCATTCTTATTTAACATAGAGGAGTCTGTAACCTCAAGATATCATGTGGCCTACCACTGAAAGACATTACTTTCTTCTACATTCTTGCACAACATGCAGCATTACAGCTTTACTCTTCATGGCAGAACGCATTATTTCCAGAGAATAGCAAAAGATTGAAAGGAACAAAGGCTACTAGAATGAAGTCAACGATATGGTTTCTGGACCAAATGTTATGTGTACACTGCATAAACTTAAAATAAACGATATATTTTTGAACTTTCTACATTAGGTAGGCAGAAAGTGCATGTATACCTATACTACACTACGCATTAAATTTAATAACATTGGGTGTTTTAGCTATAGGTCTAGCGTATATCATGCAGTCTGTTGTACAGAAATTTTGCAACAACTCAGCTAGATTGTTTAAGCAATTACTATATAAACATCTGGCTACTGAAAATCACTCAAAAGCTCAGAATACAAGGGTACTTTTAACTTTGTTTCCAATTTATTAGTTATCATCTCCAGTCATGTCAATTGTTAATTTTCTAGGCATTATATCTATTAATATTAGCTTTCCGAACTTTATAATAATCAAGCAACTATCACGTCCCTGCTCCTAAGTGGGAGAATGATGAGTTCCTTTAAGATATTTGTCTTCCAAGACTAAAATTCGCTTAAAATACAGAGTAACTAATAAATGCTAATTAATCAACTATCTACCAGATGATTCAACAACAGTGGCAAGAAGTACAAATGGAAAACATTAGTAAATTTCAAAGCAAATTAAATACATTTAAAGATGATTTATTGTCTTTTACACAAGGAGGATACATTAACCATCGACTTAATCAGACCCAGACAATGGCAAGCCCCTTACATAGCCCGCAGATAAACCCTAATGCAGACATTTTCAGTCGTGTTAGAAGTCACATCCCAGATACGAATGTCAGCAATAGGGGTGATCTTGTACGAAGGAAGCCACAGGAATTCGATGGGAAGGCACCATGGGAAGCATATAGAGTACAATTTGATCTCCTGACAGAGATGAATGGATGGACAGAGGAGCAGAAGGCAGTATATCTGGCAACAAGCTTGAAGGGACAACCACTGGAGATACTTGGACAGTTGTCAGCAGACGACCAGCACAACTATAGGGCACTGGTTGCTGCTGTAGAACTCAGATATGGAACCTAAAATCAGTCTGAAGTCTACAGGGCTAGGTTTAGGACGATAGA
>NW_013666798.1:297690-306620 GCF_000517525.1 Limulus polyphemus
TCAAGTGTGTTCAAACTTTAAAACGTCTGCTGATTCCATGAAGCTATGTTATGATAAGAGATCTGCTGAAGTCAGCTTTGTACCAGGAGACAAGGTATGGTTGTATAATCCCAGGAAGACCAAAGGGAAGTCTCCTAAGTTGTCATCTCCATGGAAAGGCCCATATGACATTGTGGATCGTCTCTCAGATGTAACTTTCTGAATAAAATGTGGTCGGCGAGGTAAGCCAAAGGTAATGCATGCCAACAGGCTTTGACATTATCATGGTCCAGAATATTTCAGTTTGAACGAAGAAAACAATGAAACAAATGACGCTGCTGAAGATGTGTCACCTGAAAAAGCCACTGTCGAAGAAGAAACTCTACCTGGTTTAGAGAAGGGAAACAGTGAAACCGTTAATGAAGTTACTACCTCTGATGTGACTGTTACCAATAATGGAACAGTTCCTGATGGAGCAGATGAACCCCACGTGAAGCAAAAGCCAATGAGACGGAGACCAGTACGGAAGAAGATATTTCCTGTAAAATTAAAAGACTTTGTTGTATTTTAATTTTGTGTTTGTAAATTCTGTACATTTAATCAAGTTATTGTTAATTATCTATTTTTTTTAATGTAAGTGGCCATTGTTTGGGACGAACAATACTAAGGAAGGGGCAGTGTTACGACAGCGGAAGTCACATGACGATGTTAACACGTCATGAGTTTCTAGAAGAGTCATGACTTTTCCTGGCAACTCTAGTCTTTTCCAGGTGCCCTCTATTTTAGTATATAAGCCCGGCAAATAATTGCAGATAGATAGAGATATAGAGACAGATAATTGAGTCAAGTGAGTGGTAGTGACCATAAGTAAAGTGCGTGAATCGTTGTGAATTATAGTGTGTGTTTAAATTAAAGTAACTGTGGGAATTCTGAGTTTTGCAAAGTTGTATTGAGAACGAATAAACTAGTTTTATTTAAGAAAGGACTTGTATCACTGAAGTTCCTCGGGAAGAACTTATACTAGAAGTTAACAAACGACCAGAGATGTAACATTTTATCCTTCACTGAGGCAGTATCCTGAATCATCATGTTTTTCTGCTATCTGCAAAGGTCTTCATAAATTCGTAAATAGCTCATTTCTTTATATATTCTGTTTTACCTTTTAGATTCAAGCTTCCTTCATTCTATCAACAGAAATATTGAATACAAGTTTCAAGATGTTATAGTGTCATTTGTTAGGCCACATTTGGAGTATTGTGTTCAGTCTTGGGCTCCTTACCTTAGAAAGGACATTTAGTTTTGGAAAGGGTTCAGAGGAGGGCTACTTGGATGATACTTGTAAGGGAAAGGTTGTCATGTGAATATAGGTTAAGATCTTTGAAATTTTCTCTTGAAAAAAAGAAGGGGAACTGATTGAGGTCTTTAAGATTGTTAAGGGAATTGATGGTGCATTAACATTTCTCATATTTAATGGTGTGTATGATAAGACTAGGGGACAACACAAATATAAATTTTGGCAGGGTAGGACTTATCTCTAGCTAAAACAAATTTAATTTTCTAACAGGTTGGTTGTCCTTTGGAAGGAGTTGCCTTCAAATGTAGTAGACACAGTTGAATGAAAGAGTTTAAGGTAGGGCTAGATAAATATATTAATGATAAGGGCTGACTTTGAATGTTATATTTTTATTTTACAATTTAGTATAGTGGATGAGATAGCATAGATGGATCCAGAGGCATTGCTGGGTGCTTAAAAGATTCGGGGCTTTGGGTCTATAGACACAGGAATTTTTGGCCTTTCAGTTTGATATCGATCATGGTTTTCTATTCTGATTTTTCAAGGCATTAACTAGGGATTTGGGGCATGGGCCTCATGTGCCAGTGCATAGCAATGCCTCTGGATGGATCAACAGATCCTTAAATGATATGTATATGTATACAGCTTTTGATGGAGTCATTATCTTTCTACACAGGTTTCATGGGGGAGAAATATTTGGAATCTTCATTGGTTTCTGATTGTTTTAGCATCCTTTTCAGAATTGCAGTCTTCCTTTCCTTGGCCTACTAGGCTACTACATGTCTGTCTTGGATATTTATCTTTTGTTCTGTACTTTGTTTTGGAGTGTTGCCTTCCAAAGACTATATTGGTTAAGACATCATTAATTTCAACAAATACAAGATATTAATTGTTTTGTTTAGTTACTCATTCATAAGTAAATTTCCTCCACTTTTCAAATGATGTTTCTAGTTAGAGTCTTTTCACTGTCACAAACAACTTTGTAATGCATGAGAAATTCTCTGTAAAAATAATCACTTTTTATCCACTTCTTATTTTTCTGTTTTGAAATATTTGTAGAAAGTAAGAGTTAATAATAAGCTTAAACAATAAAGAAACTACTCAATAAAAGATAATTAATGATACTGAATTCTTACAACTTTTGGCTGAAGTACATATATTTCGACAATCATGTAAGACTACCTGACTGTTGATTAAGTATTGAAAGGCACACTAGTATAGTACATTTTAGTCAACAAAAATAGTTGAACAGATGACTCAGAATATTTTGATCCTTATACGACAATGACTGAACTTCACACCATCCAAAAATGGGTTCCACATATATCGTGTTATTTCTCTGACATTTTTGAAATCAAATCCTTTAAACCTATAGTTGTATGTGTCATTTCAGTTTAGATATACTATTAATTCATTTCTACCAAAATTCGTGTCCTAAAGAATAACTGATTTTCAATTGCTTAAACAAGAGTAATTCATTACTATTTTACACCTCAACTTTTAACATGATTTGACAAAATTGGTTGAAAATTTCAGATACCCAGCTTAGGTTGTTTTAAAGTATATGATTGAAGATATTAACATACTATAAAATCTACTGTAGTAGGCTTTTGTCCTAGGTATGAATATTTTGTGATCACTGCTCTTGCCATCTCACTATAGTTTCCTATGGCGGGGGACTGAGGAAGCTGAAAAAGACAACATATACTTGTATAAGCCTGAGAAAAAGTGGTATCACACATAGTAAACTTGCAAATTGCATCATGAACGTTTTTCTTTATCAAAATCAGGCTCATTCATTCACTGATATAATCTGTTAGTTAAAAAAAACCTGTGCCTCACAAAATGCTATCCAGATATCCTATGATGCCAATTGGTATAATACAGTGTTTTCTTTCAGAGATTTGTTTAGGTCAGCACCCATGCTTCTGCTATATTCTAGTGCCCCTCAAAAAGTAGTCTTTGTACATTTATTACCTGAAAATGGCTAAGCCTAGTCTTTTTGGTATATTTAGGTAAAACTGAATATATATGTTTGACTGTCAGGTCCATTAAAAAACTGGAGATTCTATCAAGATATCGGTTACAGAGTATTACTAAAACTCTTAACAGTTGATATTATGCAGAATAATGGAACTGGACAAAGTGTAAATCAAAATGAACAATCTTTATTAAATTTAGAACACAAAAAAGTGTGTGAAATTGCATTGTATTAACAAAAAATGGACAATAGTTTCCCTGGATGTTCTCTCAGGTCAAGTTCAAGTTAGTTATATTCCAGACCAGGCTGCCAAATCCAAGGTTCCTTAATATCCAAGAGACCTCATATTTACTCAGAACAACAGGTTCACAACATGTAATCATAATCTCTAGATATCACGTGAAGAACACTGCTGTAAATATTTTCGCACAAGATCACTTTAAGTAATGTACTCCATGGGCAGTGACAGGTATTACCTATTTAGGGAGAGTATACGAACAAAGGTAACTCAAACAAGATCAACATAATAAGGTTTTCAACCATGTGATGTGTAAAACATTTTTATCAATATCAATATATATAATACAAAAATTATATAACACTTCGCTTATAATTCCGTCAAGTTATAAGTCTGATGCATATAGTAAAAGCAAAGCTTTCAATGGATATTGTTATTATGGATTTTGTTTCTGTTTCTTTCAGGAATTAAAAAGCACGACATCCATGGAAGCAAAATTATTATTGTACTAACCTAACAATAATCTTTTTTTCTCTATATCAGACATTTTTAGTTGTATCAAAAGGCTTAGAAGGGTACCGAATATTCCGCTTCAATGTGAACAACTCCTTTTTCCTGTTTGGAGTTTTTAATCCAGTTAGGCGAATTACTATGACAATCATTAGTCATTTGTATCCTTTTAAAAACGTATTGCTTAAGAGAAGAATGTACGTTTTAGTTTTTAAACATAATAAGTATATTTGAGCTAAGAGGGCTTTTAGTTTTTGAATAATTTACAGGTTAATACAAGGCATTATTAACTGGTTTAATAAAGAAACTCAAACTTTTCCATTAAACAATGAAGCTATTTGGTGCATTAATAATCATAGTAAGCTATAGGCTTTCAGCAAGTTTCCACCATTGTACTTAAAATACTGTTTTGATTTAGATGTTTGTTGAAAGGCAGAGTCTTTGTTCATCATGAAGAATCTGACCTTCAGCAAACATTTCCAGTTGCTGCCTAGTTCAGCGTGAAACTTATGGAGAAAATCTTGGAGGAATATTATAGAAAAAGTAGCACATATCAAAAAAGGGAAATGTTTTGAAAGATATATTTCGTGTTATCTGGAAGGATTGAGGTGGATGTGACGTGACGTGTTTGAATAACAGGACTAAAAATATCTGTAAGGAAAACTCCATCAAAACCGCACATCTACACACTATACAGGTGTTTTCAACAGAACAGGCACACTTCTAGTTTCATCACCAATAACTTGAAAAACATAAAAATACAAACTGACACAACAAGAAAATCGATACCAACACTATTAACCTCCCGTGTGTGTAAAACCTAAGAGAGAAGGTAGAACGCATAGCCTGAAATTCTAATTAATGTCTACTGAAAGTGTTATAGAACACTCAGATCTATCTTTGTTAAAACTAAACACAAAACATCTGACAACAAACACACAAACGTCATTTATATAATTCAATGTTCCTGTAAGAAGACCTATATCAAAGAAACTGGAGGAAGCTTTGGGGCAATATTAAAATAACATAAAGACTGCACAAGACTGATGAAAACACCAAACTCTGCCCACAGAGTATGCCATGTTAACTAGACATAAAATAGTGTGAGAGAGTTAAAAATTCATCGACTCATAAATTCTGGAAAAGAAGAAAAATCAAATATTCTTTCTACATCAACGCTATGAAACTAACGCTAATCAGAGCCTCAGATCTAGAAACCAGCAGTTTGTGGCTACCACTGGTCAAATAATCCCTATCTCTACCAATCACAGTAAAGAACGGAAAACAAGAAAAATCAAATATTCTTTCTACATCAACGCGATGAAACTAACCCTAATCAGAGCCCCAGATCTAGAAACAAGCAGTTTGTGGCTACCACTGGTCAAATAATCACTATCTCCACCAATCATAGTAAAGAACCTTCAACTAATTATGTCACATCCACTTCAGTCCTTCTAGTCAGGTAGGGAGGTAATCAGAGACACAGGAGTGGTAACAAAAGTTGATCCTAATGAATGCCAAGTGAAGACCCCAATGTTATCATGCATTTACCATTGACTATCATCGATTTGCCATACTCACTCAATATTGGACAGGTATGTGATTTTATCCAGAAATTTAATCTAGCAACAAATATTATACCGGAAAAAATAGATGACTGTATTGGGGTGGAATTTTTATCCAGTTATGATTGCCCAAAGACTACAAATACCAATCTTCTTCATGAAAATCCTAACTGGTAATCTGCTGTAACCATCCTGTCAGCAGTAGCAGTCTGTTTGGAATTTTCTTGGGGAATGTGGATGTCAGAGTTTTAACTATGAGTGGAGTTGGATTCTTCTACAGTAGGTGTCTGTGACTTGTTGGCAATAAATTTGAACAATAAATGGACAGCGCACAATTCACCTATTTAAAAATAATATATTCAAAACAAATCAAACGTATATACAAAAATTCTTTACACTATAGGAAATCACAGTTTATCTAAAACTCAAAATAATCCCCTTTTCTTGTCAAAAGTCCACTCAGGCTGATTCAATTACTTTAGAATCAAATTGACAAGATGAACTATTTTTCTCTACCTTGTTTCTTGCTTACAATCTGCAATATATTCACTTACTTTACTTCGTGGGTTACCACAGTTGTATCTCGATTGAACTTTAAATAATTGTCTCCTTTTCGTCAAAATCCACACAGACGGGTTCAATTACTTTACAGCACCATTTGACAAGACAAATTATTCTCCTTATCTCTATTCAACTGTGAAACTCGCTATAACATATCACACATTATGACTAATCACTCAAACACTGGCTAACTTCACGTTTTCTAACTTTTTTCTGACTGAACTCTACTTTCACTTCATTTTACTTGACGTGCGCTCCTTGGTCGCCTATATTTATACGTTGTTCTATAAACTACGCGACGCCATAATGTAACAATACTCAGTTAAGGTAACGAGAATTATACCGAAGATTTGAGTAACGTGACGTCAACAATATTAGTAAAGCCTAGACAACAATGTAATTGCAAACAGAACGTACGACTCGTACAGAGTTACATAACGAAATTTGTCACAACCAACACTTTTATAACAATCAATCTTCAACACTTTTGTCATGAAACTAAACAATCATTAAATATTAAGTCACAAAATAAACTAAATAATAATACTTACCCTAAACAGTCTTGTATATCCAACCGTGGATCTTTCCATTTCTTCTCAGAAAATTAAACAATTCTTATTTCTCAACAAACATTTATGAGGTTCAAAAATTGTCCAGAAAAACCAACTAGATAACCAACTTCCTTAAAGTTGTTACTTCTAGCCAGATCTCTAACAGAATAATTCAACGTGGATGCTTCTTGGTGTGCTTCTGCTTTAAGGCTGAAAGACCGCTCCCAAGAAACAACAAAGGCTTGCCTAGAAACACAAACAGAAATCCAAGAGAGTTTAATACATCAAAACCACATATGCGTCAATTATACGTGTACAAGAGATCAACAAACTCAAACATCTGTTCAAAAAGATAAAACTGTGATTGACCAACAACCCAGATTATAGCCACTAAGATGAATCGAAAAAAAGACCAGCAAACCTAAACGCCAATCACGGTGAACCAAAGTACAGAAACATCCACTGACAAACCTTCTATCTCGGGCTGACCTATACAGATTAAAGCAAACACCCAAAGCAATATGACACAAGTCAAGGCACCCCCTGATCCAGAAACCAAAGCCTATGACACCTATCCAAAAAAACCTGAAGAGGTTGCTTGTCTCTGTGCAAACTCAAGCCCGCTGAAATCCACTTCATCGACTACATAGAAGACTCAGAGAATAGTTTAGTCTATTGGTGTCAGTTCTTCAAGCACGTCACAACTGAAAAAGAAATCCAAGCAACAAAGTTCCTGAAAGACGAACCAATTACTTCTTTTCCTCTAATTTTTATAAATAACTCTTAATTAATTCATTGTGGATATTCATGCATATCTCTATAGTTTACTAACGAAGTTTCTTCCTTTCATTCTAGTCTCACAGTCATGGCATTGGTCAGGTAGAGTATTTGGCATTTGACCAGTGAAAATAGGTATTTATCGGTGTACTCCCGTTCTAACCTACAACCAGTTTCTGGGTATAGGATATTTTTATCACCTTTCTTTTAAATTGGATCCTTTTATCCATTTTTTTTTATTTAATTACTTGTTTATTTTATGTCATTTTTCTATTCAATTTTCAGTCCATTCAATTTATTTTATTTTATCTCTAGTTAGTTTATTATTTATTTATTATAGTGGAGTCTACTTAGATCGAACTATTAATGCAAATACAGATCTAAAAAGACATACACAACGTCTCCATCTACGATGGCATTTTGGCTTCAATTTTCTTCCTTTCTTTTGTGGCCATGGTCTGTGTGAACTGAAAGTCAAGCCAGTCAAGTTATTACGTTAATTATTATTAAGTTGTTTGTTTTTTTCCTGGTAGTAGTAATTAAAATCTGATAGACCAAGAGAAGGACAAAAAGAGATCGCTTGATCTCTTAGCATTCCAAGTTTTCTTAAACCAAAATACCTGCCAGAAACAAACAAACAAACATGCAAGCTCACCTAAAGACAAAAGTCTTTCGAAACGTCGTCCTATTTCCCCTGTGCTACTATTGTAGATTAGTCCTTCAATATTTTTTCTTCTTCACAAGCGTCATGCTTATCTAGGCAGTTGCTGACCTTTTCATCTTTATCCATCATTTAAGTACGACAATCTTCAAACGTACACGAAGTGGTATGGTACAATAGATTCCTCTTTTACGAGGCCTGTTTAATGGTTACCATATTTTATGAACTTAAAGCATGGATTAAAATTATCTGTATATGCTACCATTCGACGAATAAGACATAAGATTATGCTTTTGCTATAAATGGTTAATGAACGCATAATCTTGAATGGTTATTCATGGTAACCTAAAAGTCAGGGAATATTCTGCATATATATATTTTACATCGTGAATTTTACCAACTACTTTATATAAATTTTATTGATAGTGACAGTTTTTCTCTTGCGGGTTTGAAATATACAATCAGCTCGTTGGGTTTCCTCTATACATAAGTCTGTATTTGTACAATTTCATAAAGATAAGTAAAATCAAAATTGATGCTTTACACAATAAGCACAAAACTCTTACCTTTATCTTATCCATAAAGATATAATTTTTCTTTTTTACGCTGTTATTATGTTATTAATAACTTGATCTCAGTATGCGAAAGTTTAAACTTTAATTTCTTTAACCAACACCTATCAGTATATTTGACATACTAGTTCTGTTAACCATATTGGTTAATTGCGTTTTTCTGGCCATGAAGAAAGAATTCTTTATTGCTGAGTAAGTACTTTCTTTATTTTTTTATAAAAAATAAGATACCAAATCTTGC
>NW_013666798.1:307620-308792 GCF_000517525.1 Limulus polyphemus
CAGCAACTGCAACATTTAAATCAAGTCCTTCATCAGAAACGCCCTTCACTCGTCAATCGGAAAGGTCTTCTTCTCGACGACAATGCACGTCCACATTAGGCACGTTTGACGCAACACAAGATTATGGATTTGGGTTGGGAGGTTCTCCCCCACCCATCGCATTCTCCAGATATGGCACCATCAGATTATCATCTTTTACGTTCGCTGCAACACCATTTCAGTGAGAAAAAACGTATGCAAATGTTGTAGGTGTTAAAGAGGACATCAAAATGTTTTTTGCTTCAAAGCTAAGTGATTTATTTAATCAGGGCATTAACAATCTGATTGTAAGATGGAAAAGCATCATCGATAAGAATGGAGACTATTTCATTTAATAAATGTTTTGTTTTGATATACAAGTTGTTCGAGTTTTTTCATATACAAAAAAAAAGCGACATTAATTTCTTGACGACCTAATACATCATATTTTTTGTGTTAACCTTTGAATAAGCAAATACAACGTTCATTTCAGAAGTAAGATTTATTAGAGAGTACATAAAAGTTTAGTTGGATGAATAATATATATATGGGCGAGAGAGAAGCTCCATTGATATGGCAAACACCATGTTTTATTACTGGTATTTTCGTATTAGTGAACGTTTTGGAATAAGCATTGCTCATACACATCAAACTAAAATGAATACCACAGTGAAAATTATATGGAAGAAAAAAAAGTATTGTTGAAATATGCATTAAAATATATTCCACGTGAATAAATAACAGAGGACTGCGATGGTTTTATTGACTTGACATTCTTACATGTTCTACAGTAATTCCTGTACGCTGAATCCGAAATCGATATCCATTTTTCTCCATCACGTACAGATTTTTCACAAAACGTCAGATTCGCAATACATAAAAGAAAGACCACAACAGGTAGTTTTGAGACTAAAAGACGTGGATTTCACTCACACACACACAAATCAGGATGAATGAGGTTGCATATTCGTTTGACATTAATGTTCTTCCCTTTTTTTCAGTTTGTTTGTATTTTTGTCAACAAACATAATAATAAAGAAATGTTCCTTGTGGTAAACGAAGTAACAATTTTATCTAAGTAAGAGTTTTTTTCTTCCCAATTTGTAAAAAATCCTTACGCGATAGAAAAAATGAATATTATTTTCAAAATACTG
>NW_013666798.1:309792-317912 GCF_000517525.1 Limulus polyphemus
TCATGAAAATTAAACCTATTTTCAATAAGCAATCCTGAAAAATATTTGGGGGTGCTTAACTTTTTTCCAGGTGTATAGTATAGAGGAAATAAAAAGTATAAATGTCCATAGATGCACACTGTGATTTCTCAACCTATTCCACTATATGTAGAAACTAATATACACAATATAAAAATACAATGGAGATTAAAAAGAGATTTAGTTTGAATGAAATTATTTTGTTATTTATGTGGTATCTTTTAATAAGTTTCTTTGATCAGTAGTTTTATTTTGGAATGGCTAGTGGTCAGAATTTTGAAACTGTCTTCAGAAAAAGGGTGATCTGTGTTGTAACAGTGTGAACGGTTACTGGAAGTACAGATATTGGATTTTTTCCGGTTTTATATGAGATAACTTTATGTTTATGGATTCTGACGTTAAAATGGTTTGTTGCTTTACCAATATAGGTAGCCTAGTAGCTATCAAACATAAATAACTAATTTAAACGATCTGTAAACGTAATACGTTCAATATCTGGCTTTTAAAACACAATAAATTTCTGAGGTGATTTGAATTTTAGGGTAGAAAGATATGACTAGGTTGGTGATTTGCTTTCCTCTTGAAAATTACACTTTGTTTACCAAGAAAATAAAATGTATGGATAATGGAGCACTCTGGGACAGTAAAAGAATGGAAGGACGTTGTTTATATTTATAGATGAAGTAGTTATGAAGGAGTTTATTTAATAAGAAAGTAGTTTTATTTTTCAGAATATTTGACAGAACAAGTTTTGTAGGTTGGTTCGAATGTGCTATATGCGGAATTGAGTTTATAGTGAAACTGTTGACCAGAGTGAATAAACTCCTTTTCTGAACAGTTTCAAAATTCTGATCTCTGGTCGTTCCGACATTGAACTACTGATCGATGAAACTCTCCCAATTAAACATCGCTACCCTTTGTTAAATAACACTACATTTTAACTTAAATAAAATATCTTAATCACATACTCTCTCTCGCTATATATATATCATGGGAGACTTATATATAATCTGTATAACATTTGTTCATGTATAATACTTTTAATGCATATTTCAACCGAATGGCTCAGCGGTTAGTGAAGGTTTATTACGCTGAAAACCTGGTTTCGATACCCATGGTGGACAAAGCACAGCTAGCCCATTGTGTGTTTAAAACAAACATACCAGAGTTTCAGTCGTCTTTCTTTACGTTTTATGCTGAAGAAAGCATATTTTGTTCTAATGCGTCTAGTTGTAAGATAGAGAGCAGTAATTAAATATACTGTTTATCATATCAGTGGTACTTGTGTTTATTATGAAGTCAAGAAATTGCATCAAATGAGTATATTGTAAGGTTGATTTTTGTTGCAGACAAGAACGAAAGTTACTTGTCATTCTTTTATGCTGAAATAGTTTTGCATTAACAAAAACAAATTGAAACTTTCTGGATAATCCTGGTACTCCGGGTACTCCCCACTCCCGATACCACTAAGCAAAAAGAACATACTTATCTTAGGAATTCTAAGTCCCTGGTCTGAACACACCTTTATTATTTATATAAGTTTATGAATATTTTCGCTAGAAAGGACTGTTACATACTTTTTCTAAAAGCGAACAATTCTCGGTAACATCACATTACTTATATATATATATACTACGAAAAGCCCAACAATGTTTAAAATGTAGTCCTTAACTATTTCATTTCACTGCGACTATATATCAGCTGTGGTTGTCACATGATTTACTGATTTGCATATTCCAAATCGTTTTACTATAACGTACTCAACATATTGTGTATTTACACATTTCTGTTTGTTTTTAGCATCATAAAGTAACTACTGTTTTTATTGAAAAATATAGTTAAAAAGTTTTATTATATTTTATTTTATACAGTATTCTCCAAAAAGTGATAAGTAGTTTTATGATAATTTTTAGTACAGATTAGAGAGAGATTGTGATTTACAAAACAAAATAGACCAATTTAAAATAATATTGTCATTTCAATATTTTTTTCCATTACTTTCTATCTTCCCTGGTGGCTGAACAGTAAGTCAGGCTTACAATGCGAGAAAACGGGTTAAGATAGCCCATTGTGTAGCTTTGTGCTTTACAACAAACAAACCATTACTTGCCTAATTTTTTCTTTTTTGATCTTATATATATATCGCGAACCGTGATGTCTGTCCGAGCGTTCTTTTCTCTCCCGTTTGTAAAGCTGTGCACACAGGCGAAGCTCAATATTCACTTTTGAAACGAGGTACGAATAATGTTAATGCCAAATTTTATTTCGCAAGCAGGATATTCTACACTAAATTGTTAGGAATTTATCACACTATCATTCACATTTCAAAATTTGACGTAACTTAAAGAATAGAAATGTAGATTTACCGTATGTTATTGTTGATCGGCTCTTGGCATCACTGAAATGCTCAACAATTACTTCTCTCGGTAGGCGGTATAAGTAACTTGGAGCTATGGCTCTAAGTGAAACCAGTAGTGCAACACATTTAACCTTTTTGAAATCCATAAATAATTTAAATTGATATATTAACTGGGGACGGGTATTTTGCTTGTAAATATATAAACTGTTATTAATGTAAGTTTTAACATTATGATAAGCCCGTTTAATTCAAAACTATAAGATAAGACTTGATAATGAGTAACGTGTAGTCTATCTATGCTTTGTTGATACATTAATTCTGAGTATTTTTATGCTTACATCGAATAAGAGTATCTGTTTCATTTTATTAGATTTACTATGCGTTTTAACAATGTTGCACTGTCGAACCATCTTTTTAAGTAACTTAAGTGGTAAGCTAATTTCTTATAGTTCTTGAATGAAAATGTACATTTGCACAGTAAGACTGATTTTTAAAAGAACTATATTGAGTCAAAAGCTAATGTTTTTATAAGTTAAACATATTGGAGACGCACGCTTTACGTACTCTTTCACTGTGATACTTAGATGTTACGCTCTTAGTATAAGAAAAGGTCTATCAAGGCGTGTTGTTATGTGTCTTTTTTTCACGTATAAAAGTGTTTTTTCTGAGCATATTGATAACATACTCAATATAACTTTGTTTGTTTGTTTTAATAAGGTGCATATTCCTCTGTTTGTACACCTTCGAAATGATTCTACGTTGCACAGCTCAAGGTTTTATTTTACACACATTCTCTTACCTGCGTAGTCCATGGAATTGGTTGGATTTTCTCATTGTAGGAGTAAGGTGAGAGATATTGAGTGTTTATTTTTTAAACAAAGAAGAAACGGTTGAATATGAAATCCGGAAATGTGAATTTTCGTACGTCAACTATACGTAACAGATTTATGCCCAAATGAGAAAGCCTAAAATTTTTACCACTTCTTCGGTTAAGTCGTTATTGATAAAAGTAATTTTATAGGGGTTTGAAAAACGTAACCTTTGTTATGATTTCTGGTACTGGAAGACCGAAATGTCTTGTAGTAACTTCTAATAGACGAAAGGTAGAAGTAAAAAGTTATTTCTGTTAACCTGTTCTGTGAAGCTCCTAAATACTAATTTAGTGGAATATAATTAAAAGTAAGCCTAACCCTAGTATAGTGTAATTTTTCATACAAGCAATTGACCTAAAAATGTTATTTCTTCTCCAACTGAGTTTTTAAATTAAAAATTACAAACAGCTAAAATTTATAGAAAAATAAAATACGTTAGTTTGTTTGCACTTGAAATGTGGTATTTATGTTGCTATTTATTTAAGCGTCACAGGATATGCCTATATGTTTATAAGGTAGAAGATTACAATGATTGATCAAATTATCATCTTGTACAACCCCTACTATAAGAATATTCTCCACTATTGCATCATTTCTAGCAGTTTGCTCAGCCAGAACAACACAAATAAGCTCAAGAACTCCGTTTAATTAAAATGCTCCGTATTTTAATTTACTATTGGTACATAAAAGATGACATGTGACTTTTCAGATCACATCCATCGCCTCTAATGGTTTACTGTCGACAGTTTGCACTCAAGGCACCACTGAAACCTTGCTTTTTTGTTTGTGGTGGGCAGAGCACAGATAGCCCATTGTGTAGCTTCTTGTTTAATTACAAACAAACAAACCAAACAGAAGAAAATATAACACCCTGAGTTCAAACTACATTTTTACGGAAACCTATCATATTATAATTTAGGAGAAGGAAAAACTGTACACCAAAATAATCCATTTTCAATGATTTAATAAGATTTGGGAATTGATCAAAATAACTTGAAAATTATAAAGAAACTACTCGGTGTGGGACTCAGACTAATGTCTGTTGCTCTTCACCATCCCGTCTAGTGAAGAAACTACTCAGTGTGGGACTCACACTAATGTCTGTTGCTTTTCACCATCCCGTCCAGTGAAGAAACTACTCAGTGTGGGACTCACACTAATGTCTGTTGCTTTTCACCATCCCGTCCAGTGAAGAAACTACTCAGTGTGGGACTCACACTAATGTCTGTTGCTTTTCACCATCCCGTCCAGTGAAGAAACTACTCAGTGTGGGACTCAGACTAATGTCTGTTGCTTTTCACTATCCAGTCCAGTTGTCTTGCAAGGGGGGGAGGTTAGTTTGTAGCAGTTAGTTATCATAATAGGAAAGTAATTATTTTTGGTTGATACTGTTGATAACAGATGTCTGGACAGATAGTCAAATAAACAGTTCTTAATAATCATACTCGTACTAGACAAAACGCCCACTATTATGTCCGTTTAAAAATTGATATTTCCCTTTGGTTTTTAGAATGGTTAACTAGAATTCAATTACCTCTCTGCTACAGTGTGTTATTGTTCCAAGTAACAAGCATATGATAAGAAATAAACTTTTATTGGAAACAAGGTTATATATATATATTGAAAAGTCGAATTACAATACTAATATACTGTAGTGTAAATAACGTAACATTAAATCATTTGGTAAAAATAAACAGTTGAATCGCTTGATCTAACATAACTTTTGAGAAATAAACTTTTAACACTTTGTGAAGAATCCGATTAGTTTACACTATATTAAAACGGCATCTAAAACTTATTTCGAAATTATAGCTAATATATATATATATATATAGAAATAAATGATCTTTATAATGATCAGTCAGGTGCTTTACTGACAATTAAATTTTTAGCAACTTAAATGTGAGTGTGTATGTATATTCTTTCTGTTGAAGATCATTTCATCTATTGAATATTTGTTTTCATTTATAGTGAACAATAATTCAATAAACATATATATATATATATATATAATGTATTTTGTGTTTGAGTTATATTGGAATTTTGATTTGGGAATTTATTTTCAGCTATTCAAGTTTCTTCGTTGATGTTGGCGCTAATTTTTTCGCGCTACGCGCATTTCGTGTTTTAAGAGCTTTAAGGACAGTCAACATTATCCCAGGTAATATTTTTTCTCAGTATATGTTTCTGAAATGTTAGGATGAAATATATTTTAGAAACATTAAACATATCGTTGTTTTATAAAATTTATTGATATATACACTGCAAGTAAGCCGAACAAGACAAAAATATGTGAATGTCTTGAGCATACACTACATTAATATGGAAACTCATCATATAGGAATGTCAAAGAAAGAAAAAAGGTACATTAAAAAAATCCATTTTTTTATTTATTCAGTAAGATTCAAAAATTGATCAAAAGAATTTGAGGTCTGAATTTGGATCTTTCTTATTCAAATGTGCATTGTTTGGAGAATGTAATACAAATTTGTGACCTTATGTAAATTTACAGGACTTCGAGAAATAGCAAACGGCATTTTGCGATCTATAAAGATGTTGGTGGAAGTTTCTGTTATGTTTTTCTTCTTCTTAGCCGTGTTTGCTATCATTGGCCAACAGGTAGGGTAAAAGTTTAAAGTAGATATAATATTTATAACGCTTGTTAACAATTTCCTTGGCTTTGTAAGCATGTAGGTATAAATTTTCACTATTCCTGTCAAAGGTCTACAATAAAGACGTTGGAAAACCAGTGATGGTTTAATGCATGTATTTAAAAAACCTTGTGAATTAGGTTTTCTTTTTTTTATTAATTAACTTACCTATAAAAGAGAGTTTGTGATGTTAAAGAAATTAACAGCCATATGACACTAATGTGATAAGAATTCCAACGTTGTCGAATTTTTGGTGGTATACGTATTAATTCCTTAACGTTTATATATGTGTGTGTGTATAAAACATATATAAGGTTGCCTGTATGTAATCACTTTATGTATTTCTAGCAAACTTTAGACATTGACAATGCTTAATAATTCCAACAGCTTTTCCAAGGAGTGCTGAGAAACGTGTGTGTTTATAATTCTCCAATTGTGTTTAAAAATGATTCAGAATACGACAAGTACATTCACAATTCGTCCACGTGGTTTACAGATGTTGACGGCAATCCTTTCATCTGCGGTAACGCAAGTGGTTCATCGTAGGTTGATGTATAGCATCATTTATACTTTATTTAACAAAATAGTAATCACCTCTTGAAATACGATTTGATTAAGTAGTTCTTTAAAATCTTAAAGAGAAATTGACTAGCGTATCAATACTTCAATGCTCTGTGTATTATTGTCTTCGTATAATACTCAGAAGACTAGCAAGTTTGCGTAAGTTTAAGCTCAAGAATTATTCTGCTATAATTTTAGAAATATTTATCTTATTTTTAATGTTTTAAAAAAAAATGTTAAAATTATTTGTAGACATTGCCCACTAAATTCTACTTGTTTGCCTGACATCAGCGAGAACCCGGATGATGGTTACACAGGATTTGATGGGTTTGGGTTATCATTACTCGCCACTTTTCGGTTAATAACCCTTGACTACTGGGAGGACCTTTATAATAAGGTATTTAGTAAAAGCTGTTTTTTAACATAATCATTGTTCATTGATTATAGCAGAAATTAATCCATTCAAACATATAAAAGTGAGAGTTGAGACGAATGTCACATGAAGTCCACAGTTTATCCGGTCATCTATATTTTCTATAGGGCTTTGATATATATATATAAAAGTATCCAACTGAAAAAAGAAAAATTATAAATGTCAATTTCTTAGTTTATTTTAATATATATGTATATCAGTGGGTCATTGTACCAATTGTATCAGGGTTGAGTACGCTATATTAAACTATTTGAATATGCAAATCAGCAAATCAATGTGGAACGGCATGTATCAGAACTACGTTTCGAAACTGTTTGGTGTTCATGGGTGAGTGTGATGGCAACAAAAATTGATCACTTTTGGGAATGGCGTATCAACCATTTCCGGCGCAAGATATTCATACAATCAGGTCGTAAAGATTTTTATAGATCGGGGATTCAGATTTAGCAGGAATGGAATATCCTTTATAGTTAATGGCATTGGAAAACGAAGGATTAACTTGGCGCACCAGGATCATTCATAAAGATAACTGCAACGAGTCAAATTCCCAGCCATTGTGAGCAAAGTGTAATAGGTGAGCATTTACAAACATAAAGCTTAATGGCAAAAGCTATTTACGTGCCACAAGAAACAGTACGTAACATAATCAAGAAGGATCTCCAAATGGAAAAGTAATACAAATCACGTGTACACTATATGCTTCCATATATCAAACAGATGAATAATGAAACGGTTACAAAGACATACTGATCAAGTCGCTGTGTGCAGTGTATGTGGATTTCAGTGGGATTGCACTGTCGAAATGAGCATTTGGAAGTCGTTGCCTTCGTACATTAGACGGATTATGAAAAGCAAGCAGGGAGCTTGAATATTGCAACCTTACAACATCGTTTATATATAACGTATTAAACCTCTCTCTATATACATATGTATATATTTTTATATAGTTTGTGAACGTCACTCATCCACCACTAGCACTACAAAGAAATTGCAATTCTATAATTATAATGTTCCAGCACTACAAAGAAATTGCAATTCTATGATTTATAATGTTCTAGCACTACAAAAAAATTGCAATACTGTAATTTATAATGTTCTAGCACTACAAAGAAATTGCAATTCTATAAGTTTAAGAAAAACTCTGTTAATGTTTACAACAGTTTTAAAATGTTTGTTTTGGAATTTCGCGCAAAGCTACACGAGGTCTATCTGCGCTAGCCGTCCCT
>NW_013666798.1:318474-320119 GCF_000517525.1 Limulus polyphemus
AATTTATAATGTTCTAGCACTACAAAAAAATTGCAATACTGTAATTTATAATGTTCTAGCACTACAAAGAAATTGCAATTCTATAAGTTTAAGAAAAACTCTGTTAATGTTTACAACAGTTTTAAAATAAATATCAGAACAGTTTAGAAGAAAACACATCGTCAGACCGTTCTCTAGTTTCAGCATGGCATCATCATATTTAGGTTTTTATATTTCAACTGAGATGTTTCATCAATATTACAGAAGTAAATAATGTTTGACTAAGAAATGTAAATGAAAAAGACTTTAGAATTACGATTAGTTCAATGAGTTTTATAATTAAAATAACTAAGAACTTATAAAAAGTCATCAATTGAAGAATATACTTTTATTAATTAAAATTACTCCCATATAGAAAAATATTTATCTTAGCTTGATACTTAACTACTTCTAAGTAGCTTTTCTCTGCTTTAAGAGTAAATTAGTAATTGAACTTAATACAGTTAAACTCCTGATTATTACTGTCTCCACATTTCATAATTTTTTATCTTACAAGTTACGCCCCTACAATAGTAAGAAAATACATATATCTTTCATTTCAGATCATCAGAGCAGTTGGTCCTGCCGCAGCACTGTACTTTTTGTTAGTGATTTTACTTGGATCATTTTACCTTATGAATCTTATACTGGCAGTCATTAATTCATCCTATGAAACTGAGATGATGCTTTCAAACGAGGTTTGTACTGTTATCCATGGGTAAATCTCTGAATAAAGGTCTAAATTTCTGATAATAATCATCAGGTGTTTTCATATTATTACATACTTACAATCAGAAACTATTAATTTCGTGTGTGCATACATAACAGTAATCGAAAAAAATAAACTATAATGATTGTAATATTTTCATGTACTACCTATCGCCCCCCCCCCCCCTCCAGTGTCACAACGACATGTCTGCGGACTTACAATGCAAACAAACAAAACTACCTATCTGCAGGGTTGTAGCTACGGTAGGAGGGGTTGCTCAGGGCTCGTTCTATCCGCCCAGCACTCCCTTGTAATGTGACTACTGCTGCCCGGCACTAAATATCACTGAAAAAAAGTTCACCATAAGCATGAAAAACATTTTTGTCGATGTAACAGTACAGTTTACTTCGCAATTAGGTTGTTAGAAACAAACACTTTTCCTGAAAAGTCACGAAACAAATAACCTTCTCGCTAAAATACTTGTAAAGAAAAGTATACAGGAAAACACCTGCATGTGAAACTGAACAAACGACCCACGCCATGCTAATTCACTTGCACTTAACGTGGCACATCAGACAATATCATCCGCAATGGATAGCATACAAAGCTTATTTTGTTTTCAGTAAAAGTTTATGTGATGTGTAAAAATATCTTTAAAATTTACGGATATCAATGTGTTTTGTTTTTGCGTAAAAACTTTTTTCGATTTCATTGTGACTAATTTGTGTCAATTACCTGCTGTTAAAGATGGAAAATAAAACTCAGGCTAGTGTAAAAATTTTTCTCCGTCATTATTTTTTAGACTGGTTATTCACTCGTATGGGGTGTTTTATAGTCATTAAAAGTATAAACATGAAAATGATAACTTTTTTTTTGCTTGGCCGAGGTGGGGGGGGGTAGGGGGTTACGATGGGCGGC
>NW_013666798.1:320149-325836 GCF_000517525.1 Limulus polyphemus
GTATGGGGTGGTTTTAAGTTAGTCTAATTAAAGTAAATAAACTATAGTAAAGTAGATTACGTTTTTTTAGTTCTTTTGGTCGAGTGGGGGGGGGGGGGGGTACGATGGCGGCAGGCACGTGGAACAATAGGCTAGAGTAGTTTTTATCACCCACCACTCAGATCATCCTAGCTACGACCCTGTTCTATCTGTCAACACCTTACTATGTTATTAATATAATAATGATGTGAAATTTACATTATTTCAAACCTAATTAATTTTAAAAAATTAAAAGCAATTTTTCCCTTTTTTTGCTGTTTGCAGTTTACTATATTCTTGAGTGGGTCTGATTCCACTACGTCATTTATACAATCATTTGCAGGAGGAAATAGAAGAAAGAAAAACTGATATTACCTTATACAGAACGAGTGAGAAATTTACATTTGATGTGTCGAAACTCCATGTTTCGGTGCTAAAAAAGGAAAACCTGGGAAAGAAATGTTCTACGAGAAAGAAAAGGACAGTAGTTGCTAATAGCAGCGAGAGAAAGAGAGCCAATGAAGGAAGATGGAATGATTTATCTGTCTTGTTAAAAGGCACCCGTAATATTGATAGAAAAGATACAGAAATATTTCCAGAAACTGGTCATTTTCAAGTGAATAATATATCAGTTGCATCTGAAACTGTGAGTTGATTTTACTACTTTCTTAATTAAAAACATAAAGAAAATATGTTTTATATGTAAATAATACCATGATTGATCACACCAGTAAGAGCATATTTTTTATCGGGTTGTATCATTATTCAATACTTTAAAATGCCTAGCCTCATAGTTGCGTAGACTCCTTAAGATTTTGGAGAGTTTTTTGTTCGATTTTCTTACCACATGTATGAAGGAGTGTTTTCAACAATTAGTTTACAATTTACTGAGGTCCCTTGATTGTGCTCGCCAAAGAAGGTAACTGAATTCACTGTTATGCTCTTTGGACTAATATCACTATACAAGAGAACTAGATTGTTGTTTCATTATTGTCTTGGAAGAGGCCTTGTCCATTTTTGGAGGAAATGTAATGTTGCCCAACATTCTAAAAAAATAGAAAGAGTTCAACTCCTACCATAAGAACTTTTCTTACATTATTGAACTAACACAGCAGCTTAAGCTTTCAGACTCATTAGTTCACCTCTCATGTTTCTGATAAGTCATTTTCCATAAATTATGTGTGTGTGTTAAGCCACCTCTCATGTTTCTGGTCAGTCACATTCTATAATATATTTGGGTGTTAGACAGACCACCTCACATGTTTCTGGTCAGTCACATTCCATAATATATTAAGGTATTAGATAAACCACCTCTCATGTTTCTGGTCAGTCACATTCCATAATATATTAGGGTATTAAATAAACCACCTCTCATGTTTCTGGTCAGTCACATTCCATAATATATTAGGGTATTAAATAAACCACATCTCATGTTTCTGGTCAGTCACATTCCATAATATATTCATATGCTTTATGCACCACTAAAACTATCCTTTATTCTTTTGTCTGAGATATGCAGTTTTGAAACTTGTTGTTGACTACCAAGTGATAGTCATTGTAGTGTTTTTCACATGATTTTGTAAGAGGATTATGCCATATGGGTCTTTATTTGATGTTGTTGTGCTATACATACTTGTTCAGTTGTCTTTTCTTTCAGTTTCTCACTAATTTTCCAAAGGCAGATCTAATTTATTTCGTTTGTCACTCTTGCTAGACGCTTAAAAAAAATGTATCTTTGAACAGCAGGTCAAAGAAATCACCTTTGATAACAAAATTTCTACCAGACAAACAGCCTCCTTATACCCCTGTGAAAATTTGAGATTGTTGCTCATATTGTTGTCTTCCAAAGTAACTATGGTGTGGTTATAATTACGCATTTATATATGGCTTAAGAAATTACCTGATCAATCTAGTTTGCATATGTAATGTATGTATGGAGGATTCCTAATAGATTAGTGACGGGTTAAAAAAAAACACAGAGTAGGATATAACGTATTGTCAATAAAGGTACTAATCCAGTTTTAATTCATGTGATTTGTTTTGTAGAGAATTTGATGTCAAACATAAACTAATCATGTTGGCAGGCACTCTGAACATTTGTAATGTGAGTCTTTTTGATTTAACCATGCAAATGTGCTTAATCATAAAGAAAAGTTGCTTGCAGTTTTGTTTTCATTTATTTATTATTTGGGGGTTTGGTAAGACACATTACATACTACAGAATATGAAATAAATCAACCAACAGCCAAATGCAATATTGGGGTCATAACTTTCATACGTTTTCAATGTTGTTATTATTATGTTTAAAATGGATTTATAACTTTAGTTAGAGCTACAAAAACAACAACAAAACAAATATAGTAAATTGAGGTGTATTCCGATTCACTGTCATTACCCTAGTCTATTTTTTAACTACTTAGTATGTAAGAACGTAATATGACGTAATGATTTATCACAATATAGTTGTAACTTCATAGTGTACAAGCTGAGGTACCCGTCCTTTGTTTTGGTTATGAACTTTACAAAAAATGTGGGGGTGGATGCTATTATAAATAACACAAAACCTTAACTTTTACACAAGTTATTTATAATATAACATATTATTAGAGTAATCATTATTACTTCACCAAAAGTTTTATATAAGCTTTAAAAACTCAATATGTATATAGTTGAAACATGGTATACACTGTGTTATAACCAGAGTGATTAATTAATCGATAGTTATTGGTCTCAGAAGTGTCTTACAGGCCGAAGTTGAAAGGTCACAGTTCCAACTAGGAAGTGGGTATAACTCAGACACGACTCTTCATATCAGCTTTTGGTGGCTGTTGGAGTAAAAACTTCAGATGATTTGATGTATTATTGCAATGGTGGTGGCCATTTTTTTCATGGCATTCCTCCGTAGAGACTGCTAGGACACTATCTGAGATATATAAGATGTTTGAGTGCCTTCTCCCCACACTTTGTATATGTTGGGTTATAGAGAATTTCATAATTTGTGTGTGTGTGTATGTAAGTACATGGCACCAACTATGTATGTAGTTAATGTTAACTAACGTGAAAGATAATTAATGTTCAATAACAGCAATAATGGGGTGGGAGGTGGAGAGGGTTGTTAATCTTCCATTAACATGCCCCTTGTTTCAAACTATCATCCCATAGAGTTTGGTTGAGATTGGCCCAGTGACTGAGGAGTAGTTAGATAAGGGACAAACAGACAGACGCAGATTTTTGTATTTTATATATGTAGATAGTGCAGGGATTTCATTCTTTTATGCCCCTCAGTGGCATAGAGGTATTTTTGCAGACTTACAATGCTAGAAACCGGGTTTTGATACCCGTAGTGGGCAGAGCACATATAGCCGATTGTGTAGTTTTGTGCTTAATTACAAACAACCATTCATCTATATGTGGGTTATTTCAGTGCGTTCCCTTGATATTTTTTTAATTTTAGCTTTGTGTATTAAAATTTTTTGTTATATTATAAGCCTATAGTAACTATAGAGTTCAAAGGAAAACGTTTCCTACATTATCTGTTTTACGTTGAAAAGTTCTTACCACCATGTGGTCGACAGTGAATGACCCATTTCCTTTTATAATCATTTAACCACACCCAGACCAATACTGAAACTGAGCTCCACATCCCATCAACAATGTGTTTCTTGTATTATCTTGCAACTTTCTGCAGTTTATCTATCACCAATTGGTCGGGAGTAGGGTGTGCATTAATGATTTGTGTTTATTATCTTCTGCAGAGTTAATTGAGGTTGCACCTTCCTACCATTAATTTTCTTGGTAGGAAAGTTTTTCATGTAAATTAAACTGTGAACTTTGGCAATCAAGTGTTTGGTGAGATTTTTTCAGGATTACATCCTCATCCGAGTGTACCGATTCTTCCTTACTTGAATTACTAATTTTTATAATTTAGATTGTTTTTCTAAAATGTAATTAACCATCCACATTATATTCATAAAGAAGAAAGTAGCCATTTTATTGCTGTTTTTTTTTGGAAGGGAAACAAGCAAACTGGGAACACAAGAATGGTCAGCTGTTGCTCTGTTTACTGTATCATATACATGAGGAGTATGGAAAAATAGACAGTCATATGTTAGATAAGGAATACAGTAAATAATAATGTTACGACAGCGGAAGTCACGTGACTCTGGTAACACGTCTTGAGTTTCTAGAAGGATCGTGAAGGCTCGAGTGTTTGCCAGATGCCCTCTATTTTTGTATATATAAGCCCGGCAAATAAATCGGAGGGGGAGAAGTGACGGCATAGATTATTGCAGATAGACAGATATAGAGACAGATAATTGATCAAGCGAGCGGTAGTGACCGTAAGTAAAGTGCGTGAATCGTTGTGGATTATAGCGTGTGTTTAAGTTAAAGTAACGGTGGAAATTCTGTGTATTGCATAGTTGTATTGAGAAAGAATAAACTAGTTTTATTTAAGAAAGGACTTGTATCACTGAAGTTTTTCGGGAAAAATTTCTACAGTAAATTAACAAACGACCAGAGATGTAACAAACTGGTGTCAGAGAGTGGGACGGAAAAGAAAAAAATGGAAACGAAAAGTGGCAAATCAAACTATAACTTAGCAGATTTGATGGCAGCAATACAAGAACAGCAAATGAAACAAGAAGAACGAGAAAAGAAACAAGAAGAGAGACAACAGCAGTGGCAAGAAAACCTGCAACAGTGGCAGCTCGAACAGCAAAATGAACAAGAGAGATTACAGCAGTTGTTGGAGGGAAAAAAAGAAACAAGAAGAAAGACTCCAACAGTTGAGAGAAAGCCAGCATACACAAATGGAAAAGATGAGTCAGTTTCAAAGTGAATTAAACACATTAAAAGATGATTTAATGTCTTTTACACAAGGAGGATATATTAGCCATGGACCTAATCAGACAACGGGAAGCCCCTTCCAGTCCCCGCAGCTAAACCCTAATGCAAACATCTTCAGTCCTGTCAGAAGTCACATTCCATGAGTGTCAGCAATAGGGGGGATCTAGTACAAAGGAAGCCATAGGAATTCGATGTAAAGGCACCGTGAGAACCATGAAAAGCACAATTTGAGCTCCTGGCAGAAATTAATGGATGGACATAGGAGCAGAAAGCAGTACATCTGGTAACGAGCCTGAAGGGACAATCACTGGAAATACTTGGACAGTTGTCAGCAGATGACAGGCACAAATATAGAGCACTGGTAGCTGCTCTAGAACTCAGGTATGGAACCCAAAACCAGTCCAAAGTATACAAGGCTAAGTTTAGGATGAGAGTCCGTGCTAAAGGGGAGAGCCTGCAAGAGCTGGCAAAGGATTTGGAAAATATGGCACACAAAGCCTACCCATCTGCACCACCCACTGTTCTCAAGTTGTTGCTGAGGGATCAGTTTGTAGATGCCTTGGACAGTCCACAATGGAGGATACAAATAAAGCAAGCACAACCCTCTACAATGCAAGATACAATGGCCAGAGCTCTTGAATTCGAATCCTACATTAAGTCCAGCACAGAGGTACCAAGGTTGGTACAGTCATCATGATTCAAGGCCAGCTTTCAGATATGTTTGATGGACTTTGCTAGCCCTTTAACAAACCTGGGCACAAGAGAGCTCAATGCTGGCAACTTCAACAAAGGGAAGATGTCATGGTAGGAAAGGCTGCTAC
>NW_013666799.1:0-3563 GCF_000517525.1 Limulus polyphemus
ATAAATCAGTTAAATGACGAAAAATTAGGTGTCTATTTACTTGTGACCACTCAGTGTATAAGATTAAATGTAAAATAGCGGAAATCATTAGTCACCGCCTAATACTCTTATCAATAAAAGACCTACTGATAAGAAGCAACAGAATATAAACTTAAAAATAAATAAAAACTCCACAAACGAAAAGAATATGTGTTTGATCTGTTCCTTTTAGAATTAATTTCGTATTTTGTTTGCTTTTTTATTTTCAAGATACAATCTTAAGCAAGAAGTAAACAAATTCTTTGTTCTTATTGTGTATTTTTAGTTTTCCTGTTTTGCTTCAGTTTTTATGATCTGAGGTTTATTTGGTGAGAAATAACAGTTCCCTTCTGAATTCCAAGATGCTCTCTATAATAGAAAGAAACTTAAAAAATGATACTGAATTAATATTTATTCAAATTGACTGATATTCTTAATTTCCAAGTAAATGTATCTGTTTTTACAAGTAGTTTTATATATGGATATAATTGGTATTTAGTACTTACGTAATTAAATATTAGTATTTCTCTTGCTTAAAATTGTTATTTGTTATGATGGTTTGTCTACAGTCTATTTGGAAATAATGGATTTAGACAGTAATGGGAATTTTTCTTTTGATAGAGAATTAGTATGAGTGACATGAGTCGGAAGGAGTGTAGAAAACAGTTAGTTGACCGTGGATTCCATCGCAAGAAATTAGACAAGGATAAAGTTTCTTCTGAATTCCAAGATGCACCATATAATAGAAAGGAACTTTAAGAAACGTAAACAAAATTATACTGAATTAATTTTTTATTCACAATGATTGATATTCTTAATTTCAGAGTAAATGTATGTGTTTTTATAAGTTGTTATATATAATGTATTTTTGTATGTACATCATGGAATAGTAAAATAGAATTCGTTGATTGTCGGGTGAACGAAATATTTTAAATATTAAAGCCTATCTATATTATTAAAAGCACACTTAGCCTTCATCTTTAGTATCTGAGTCGACTAGAGAGTAGAATGCATAATATTCTCCAGCTTTAAAGAATCGGTCTAATACTGAACCCCTGACAAAGCATATATTATTCTCTAGCGTAACAGAATTATTTGTAATACGAAGTGGGTCCCTGGTGAAGCGTCATGGCGAAATATTGAGTCGTGTGTTATGTAATAAAGTTTTATTCTTGTATATGTGTGTCAACAGTTGAGAACTATTTAATTCTTTTATTAGGTATTAATGCTTGTAATTTTAAAGTAACTAAAATTTAAAAATCATTACTTAAATGGACTAATTTAATGAGAGAAAAATATAACTAGAATGTAATTCAGAAACAGAAATTTGATAAATTAGTTTATATTTTCCATGATCGTCTTATCAATCATTGTGTCAACACTTCAAATAGTTGCTGTTCATGTTGCATTCCTTCATACATGTATATCTCATATCAGAAGAAGTACTTCAGTTGTGATTTATATGTATGTGTAAAATACAGTATGATCAATTTCACATGTAAATTCTAAGACGTTTTCAAGTCTGCTAACCCTAAGATCACCTCACATTTTGTGTGGTTACAATTATGTAATTGACTTCACATTTACACTGTATTTTGATATTGTTGGTTTTCTATGGTTAAGAAAAAAAAAAGGTAAATGACTGTATTGGTGAAATGACCAGTTTCATGTGTTAGTGAAATAATCTATTTCTTATTTTGTGCTATGCTACACTAAAATGTTTTCATGATATAGAAAGTATTTGTATCGTTTATATAGTTTCATGTTCAGTACGGTAGATTATGACATAGTAAATCTCTGAGTTGTTGTCATTGTTGTTGTGAACTTATGAAACTGCTGATTGAAAACATTATTATCAGTAGTGGATATTCTTTCATAACGGGAAGTGTTGTATTCGTGAAATGATTATGATTCAGACCTTTAGACGTAATGTAGAACTGGAGAAGCGAAGTATTGGTCTTTCGGTAATACAGAAGTCTTGAAATAAATTTATTTAAAAAGTTATGGATTTTGCTATTTGTATCAACATATAAATAACTTTAATGTAGAGTTCAATATTATATAAAAATATTAAACAAATGCATATAATGTACATAACAGAAATATGATTTTAGTTCAAAATGTAGTTTAAAAGACGCCAAAGTAAGCAAAGTTTAATTAAGGCTAATATATTCTTATTTTTGCCTCGCATATCCAGTGGCATTTCTGGTTCCATGTTTTTCTTGGCTTTTTTTTTAGACTAAGTATAATTCACGCATCTTTATACGACTTTTATTTTTTGTTTAACAGTGAGAAAATTTATCTTCTAAGAATAATGTTATTGATTTAAAGTTAAGTAAAACACGTCGCCCGTTGGATCAGCGGTAATTTTGCAGACTTATAGTGCAAAAATCCGGAGTTCGATTCCCCGCAATGAATAGAGCACAAATAGTATATTTTGTAGCTTTGCTCTAGAAAACCGTTAAACACGTAAAAAATATACAATGAAGTTTCCTTTAATTATGAGCCCCATCAGTAATTATAGGGTTAAATGGTATATTTTATATTTTGTAGCATCATCGTGACCGTCTCTCAGTCACAACCCGACACTACCAAACCTTCCGTTTTAAATTCATACCATGAGTAAATTAATTATAAAAAAATTCAATTCCTTTTATCTTTACTTTCAATTTTCAAAGTCCTAACTTCTTGAAGGTGTAATAATACAACTTTGCGTCTTATATTTAAACGACAAATATGCGAGTTCTAGATCAAAACTTAGTATAATGGATGTAACAGCTAATGTGGATTGTAAATATACTGGATTTATAAAACGTGAAAGAAAAAGTATGTGTTATCTTTTATTATAAGAAACTTGAAATATGCTGAAATATAATTTATGGTTTGTTTGACAGTTTTATACAAACGAACGAAATACTTGTTGTTTTTGGTACGTTTCCTGTATATTTATGTCTAATTTTGTTTTATTTATGAGTGAACATTTAAATATTTCTCAACGTTTGAGTATGCGTGATACTTTAAAATTCTTTACTTAAAGATATTGAAGATAGTATATAGTGAAGAATGTCAAATTTAAGCTGTAGGGGACAGTCAGTTTAGTTACAGATTTATTATATGTTTTGTATAGTTTAGAGAAGGCCCTTATGTTTCATTTGTCATATTCTACTTGAACAAGTTTATACGACAGGCTGTAAGTCAGTGTTTTATAAACTAAGATGTTTTCTTAAATTGTATATATTTTGAAGTTTTGTTCACAGAGGGTTCAGTATGGTTGCTAAGTATGTAAGTTTACATACATATATTAACAATATTACATAGTTATGATGAAACATGAGTTTGCTATATCAAATAGAGATCTGTTAGAAGCTAATATTCGTGGTGTGTAAGTTAACCATAAAATACTAAGCTTGACTTTATTTATAAACTAAGAAGTTTTTATAAATAGTATCTTAGTGTATTCTGAAGTTTTGTTAACAATTAAGTCCGAGATTTTACTTACATTGTTGATATCAGTAAAACCACTTAAAGTATGGTGTACATTATTT
>NW_013666799.1:3573-8437 GCF_000517525.1 Limulus polyphemus
AATTAAATTACCGGACGTAAGTTTTACTTTACCTACTTGTTTGTATATACTAATAAACCTAAACTTAAATAATTGGTAGTACTATTATTTAATATATATTATATATATATATATATATATATATATATATATATAGATAAAGATTACAGTCTAACTGCCCTGATTTGTAAAGTGAATATTAATTAGAGTTTATTATTATTATGTATAATAATTGTATATGTTCTAAGCCGACTAATACAGTCTGACAGTATATAATAATCGTATACTTAGTAATGACAAATCATTTAAACGTTATGTAAAGAACTATGTTTGCTGCTGACTTTTAAGTTTCAGTAAAACTATGGTGTACAAATGTAGAGTTCATTATTAAGCATAAATAGATAGATAAAGATTACGGTTTAATTGAATTGATGTGTAAAGTGAATATTAATTAGAGATTATTATCATAGTAACCGATTATTCTTGGTTCAAACACCGATTATTATCAAAAACTTTAATTTCTTGGTTTATGAACAAACTATGTAGTATTGCGAAAAGATCATATGGGTTTTTCCACAGAGTGTGTCACTGACCTTACATCTGACACTTAACTTTTCGAACTTCACACTATTTCTATATTGGAACACCGCAGATTGAAAATACTTGATTGATTAAGTTTTAATTATTGTATCGTTCTTTTCGAATGAATTAATTATAATTGTATTAACTAACTAATAATTTAGTGCTGAAAATCTTTAAACAGTAAGTTTTAATTATTGTGTTGTTCTTTTTAGGATGAATTAATTATAAATGTATTAATGAATTATTACTGAAAGTCTTTAAACAATAAGTTCGAATTATTGTATCGTCAAATTAATTATAAATGTATTAATGAATTATTACTGAAAGTCTTTAAACAATAAGTTCGAATTATTGTATCGTCAAATTAATTATAAATGCATTAGTGTCCTTTTTTATGACAATTTGATTAGCTAATATTAAGCATTATTTTTAGAACGATTAATCATAAACGTAATTAGTGTTAAGAGTCCTTTTTTATGATGACTTAATTAACTAATAAATTAGGATTAAGCCCTATTTATGACGATTTGATTAATCATATTCATGTTGAGGCATATAGTAGTCATCCTCGACATCGTGGTAATATAACGTAATCATATCTATTATGGCGATTTTAAAACGCGTCACTAACGCCGCGCACCAGTTTTTTCGTACATTCATTACAGATATTTTGTTTTTTAAATTGCTCTTATTGAGTATCAGTTAGCATAAAGAGAGAGGTGACTGCTTGTTTAACAAATATAGAATCTAGAGATAAGACCCGATTGGGTTATTTTCATTCTATTCCTTGCCAAATTTTATTTTACTGTTGATTTTTTCTTTCTTTTAAAAACAGCAACATTTGCTTAATTTTGTGCGAGTCCGATAAATGTTCCCCCATTGCTTAATGCCCTGCACATTGAATCATTTTGATGTGATCAGTTGCGTATGACTAAAGAGCACAACCCGAACACTTTTCTCATGCAGTACTTCTCAGAAAAAAAAAATGCTTTGTTAGAAAATGTTAATTTTTTTTACATTTTTTTAGAATTAGGTATGAATATTATGATTAGTATTTACTAGTAGAAACAGTCGCTCGTGGGGCGGCGTTTCTGCTAGTATTGTTAATGCAATTTCTTATTTTTACAGTGAAGTTAAAACTTAAGTAATATACTTAGTTCACAATTCTTTGCAGTTGATTTTACATCCTAAGAAATACGTTTTATGACCACAATTATTAGAAAAATTATCCAGAAATTATCAAAAGAAAGTACTGAGGAAATCAGTCATGGTATTTAACTTTTTTTCTTTTTTGCTTTCAACATAATATCCAGGAAACTTTAACATTATTAACAGAAAGTAATGAAGAAAACAGTCACGGTATTTACCGTTTCATTACTTTTCGTGTAAATATAGTGAACTTAGACACATATACAAAAAAAATTGTGATCTAGTGACATTTACTATTGCATTTACGTTCGTTGCATTGCAGAAGCAGACAGATTTATCTCATATTCACTTCAGATCTATTTGTTTAAACGCCAGCGATGTTTGTGAACGATAGTAACTTTGTGTTTAAACAAGATATGATAGAGTGCTATTTATTTTAATACTGGGTAATTTTTACCTTTGACATTTTAAATTAAATACACAAAGGTCAATAAATATACTGAAATTCTGTAGTGAGAATATCACTGGGATGGAAATGCAGCGCCGTCTATCCCAAAAGAAATCAACGTTGTCGGATAGGTAAGGTGTTCCCAAGTTGACTGTGAGTCAAGAATGAGTTTAAAAAATGCAGTAAATCACTTTGAAGTTTGTTAGTTTTTGCTAAGTACTAATACATTCAACCAGTTGCCTTCATTTTTTGATCGGAACTTCTCTGATTGTACTTAACGGCAAGCATAATTTATTTTCTTTCTTTTTTTCACTTTAGTTCGTATTATATTTTCGTCCAAATCTGCACAAATACTATTTTCAGACAGCCGCCCCTCATTTTAAACTAGAGGGAAGGCGGCACACTTTATGATTTAGTAGTAGAATATGACTGACCGTCACTCTAATACTACCCATGGTTCCAATTTATGGAACGCATTTTTCGGCAATAGGACGCGAACCTTGAATCCTCATAATAGGGCATGCTAACCACTGGGTCATGGCTGACCTTATTTGTTTTTGCTTCAGTGTTTCAAAGTTATGGAATAATTGTATAGAACTGTATTATTATACTAACTTTTTCTTTCTTTCTAGAAATGCTGATTTTTAGTTACCTGACAAATGGGAGTCTTTAGTATTAATCATGACAATAGGGGTCGGGATTAAAATAATCGAGAACCCTCTCAGCAATTAGAATAGTGTGTATTCAAAATGAATTTACTAGTGAATTTATTTACCAAGGTTGCTACGTTTTTGTACCACTTCTCTTGTTGTGTATTCCTTAACTGAGCACATGTACTGCAGATAGCCAATGGATAGAGAAGGGGGAGAGCTCAGTTTCCCTTAGTACTACCCAGAACGAACTCTTGTGCTACTCTTGTCAGGCTAAAGAGTGGAATTTCAGTCTTATAACACTTAATACAACTCTTATGATCAATTTGAATGGAAGAGATTGCATCTTAAAGATTGACACATGGAATGTCAAAACCCTTTACCAAGCTGGTAAGATAGATGATTGTATAAAAGAAATGCACAAATCATGATCGATGCAATGAGAATTGCAGAATCACATTGGATAGACATTGGGAAAATCAGCAAAGATAGGCACACCATGTACTTCTCCGGGGGAAAAGAACATAATAGACGAGTTGGAATCATCATAAAGAAGAAATACGAAAGAACAGTACAAGGCTACTATATCCGACAGAGTAATATGTTGAAAATAGATGGCAAACAGTTTGACACCATGGTAGTACAAGTACATGTGCCAACGAGGGATCACTCTGACGAAGAAATTGAGGCGTTCCATGAAGATGTGGACAGAGCTATGAAACAAGCAAAGACAACAGATGTGATCATCGTGATGGGAAATCACAATGCCAAAGTAGGCAAAGAAAGGAGTGGAAATAGTGTGGGAAATTATGGCCTTAGGAAAAAGAACCATAGAGGGAAAAGGCTTGTATAGCTTTTGTCAAGAAACCAGCATGTGCGTTTCAAACACTTTGTTTAAGAAAGAAAAGATTATACACATGGAGGAGTCTTGGGGATAAACATTGTAACCAAATTGATAGTATAATGATAAAGAAATAGTATAGATGTCAAAACATACCCTGATGCAGACATTAATTCAGACTACATCCGCTTATGATCAAACATCAAATTAAAGATTCCCAAGAAAAGACAACTCGGAGACCTACTAGATCTGGACAATTTGAAAGAAGAAAACATCAAAGAGCAATTTGCAGTTTCAGTTACAAACAGATACGCCACACTACAGAATGAGCAGCCAGTTGAAGCAGAAATAATAGATCAGCATTGGAACAATTTAATGGAAAGCATTAAGCTAAATGCCAAAGCAATATTACTTAAACGGGAGAAAAAGAAAAGAAAAGAAGGATGACAGATGCTATACTTCAAATGATGGACAACAGAAGGGAGAATAAAAACATGCCAGAGTATGAACTCATGGAATATAAAATAAAAACAGCTTGCAAAAGAAACATGGTGCAATAAATGGTGTGATGAAATAGAAGAATTGCAAAGAATTTCAAGATGAAAGAAATGCATCTGAAAGTACTCACAGGCAGAAATAAAGGAAGGAAAGCAGACGGTGGTTGTATCAAAGACAAGGATGACACTATCTTGTTTGAAAGGAAAGAAGTTGCTGTATGGTATTAAGATTGTTACAAATCTGTACAATCGAATATACAACAATGGACACCTACCATACGCTTTGAGGCACTCTCTTTATTAACATCCTGAAAAAACCAAAAGCAATGGAGTGCTCTGATCATAGGACTGTCAGCCTTATGAGCCCTTTATTAAAATCCTACTTCAGATCATAATGAGGCGAAACGACAAAGTCATAGAGAGCAACATTGGTAAAACGCAGTCAGGATTTAGACCAGGCGAAAGCACAAGGGAAAGAATATTCAATATCAGGACAATCCTTGACAGATATTTATGTATTAATAAGATAGTCTACATCTGTTTCATTGACCATGAAAAGGCATTTGACAGAGTGTACCACCAGAAGCGAATGGAAGTTATTGATAAGATCAATATATACACCTGGAAAAAAGTTAAGCACCCCCGTGTTTTTTTCAAGTGATTCAGATTCGACGTTCTTGTGACTGATTATAAATTACCATTCAATCTAAACGTGTTT
>NW_013666799.1:9347-32037 GCF_000517525.1 Limulus polyphemus
AAACACGTTTAGATTGAATGGTAATTTATAATCAGTCACAAGAACGTCGAATCTGAATCACTTGAAAAAAACACGGGGGTGCTTAACTTTTTTCCAGGTGTATAGATGATATCAAGAGGCTCATTTAAAATCTATATTGACAGCATCAATCAAATTGGATGATAATGAATCAGAAGTATTTCCTATAAAAAGAGAAGTAAGGCAGGTGTGTATAATCTCGGCCAAACTTTTTAATCTGTATACAGAGGGCATTTTCAAAAACACTGACAAGTAACATGGAGTAAGCATTGATGGAGTGATTGTTACAAAACTCAGATGTGCAGATGACACTGATTTGGTAGCAGAATCAGCAGAAGGACTACAGCAGATTGTAGATGAGATCAAGATAAGAAGCACAGAATTTGAACTCAGAATGAACACCAAAGAGACAGAAAACGATTATAGTAAGTAGGGAACATCAAGACATGAAAAGGATAAATATCATAGTCGATGGGATCTATCTTGAACAGATGATGACATTCACATATCTAGGTCAAATCATTATGGCGGATGGTAAATGTGACACACATAAAAAGATGAATATAAATTGCAAGAAATACCTTTTGCAAAATGAGAGATGCCTCGACAGCAAATAGCATTAGTGTCGAAATACAGAAGAAACTAGCTAGATTCTATGTACTGTCTACTTTTATATATGCCAATGAAACATGGACAATCAATAAGAATATGGAGGAGAAGATCAATGCATTTGAAATGTGGATGTTCAAAAATACGGATGAGAATATCTTACAAAGACAGAGTCACCAATGAAGAAGTACTTAGAAGGATCAAAGCTAGAAGAACGTTACTTAATACATTAAAACAACGAAATTGTAGATATTATGGTCATGTGGTCAGAGAGCAGACAATACAGAGAACATTATTGGAAGGTAAGACTAATGGAAAGAGACAAAGAATGAATTCGATGAAAGACATGTGAATGGGTACAACTGAACTATCCAGGATGTGTCAAACCAGCAAAGGAAAGGAAGACATGGCACATCATGACGGTCAACCTCCTGTAAGAGGTTACCTACTCCAGATACAGATCAGATCTTATAACACACCCACGGCCCCAAAGTGTGGAGTGCGAATTTCTTTGGGACACGAACCACAGAACTTTAGCTCCACACTCCATCATAATGGACATTTTTAACTCATCAGACTGTCTACTAGAAGTTCAAAGAAACACCATTCCTTTATCATAAGACATTTACTCGCGTATATTTATGGTGTGGGAAAAAACAAAGTATTTTGAGTTTTATCTTGAAAACAATAGAATTTAAATCTAAGAATATAAGTACATAATACCGTGTAAAATTTCACGTGTTTTGTGTTATACTGCGAAAAGTGTGAATATACACAGTTTCTGTGAAACCTGAAAAGTTTCCAGTGTGAAAGACTGCACAGCATATTATATACAATACTATGAGCAACGTTAGACACATTTTTTTCAACAATGTGGGATTTGACAGTCACTCTTATAACTCATCCATAAAGTTTAGTGGTTTAAATTTTACTACAACGTTAAAATAGGCTTAGTACATGTAACGGTACTTTTGGCTTAGGTATATTTCAAATTACTAGTAAGTCGCAAAACAGGATAAATACATTGTTTTATTAAATAAATACAATCTAAAAGCTAGTTCACTTGAACTTAGATCCATTAGTTTAAATTCAGCCTGTAGTTACAGGTAGGTTATAATATATATCAGGCTAAATAGTAAATACATTTTACTATTATAACTACATATACATCAAAGACTTCTAATAAAGTTCTTTATCATTAAAGATAAACATTAGCACTTTAGTGTGAAGACAAACTAGTCATAAAATAATAATATAATTGGTTCTTAAACATTAGACTTCACAGTAACAGTGTTGACAATAGGCTACTGGTATTTCTTTTTTATTTTCAGGCTATAAGTATAAATTCAATGGTTAAGGCTAATGTAGGACTTAAGCGTTCACAGTTTGTTAGGCGTAATGGGTACAATGAATGGGTTTTATTTGGGAACTTGGGACTGGAATGAACTTTTAAGGAAGCTAGTAGTGAAGATGTGCAATTTTTATGTACAGCTTGTATGTTATCGTAATTAATGTAGAGGCATTAGATAAAGAAAAGTGTAGACTGTGGGAAATCAAAAGGAGGTTAAGTTTTTACATGCAAGGAACACACTGACTAACAATGACTTTCAGGAAGTTAGAAATAGTACAATTAGGGGTAAAAGTAGTGACTAATTGTAACGAGCCTATTATATTGAGCAACAAATTTCAGCCCTTGGCTTCTGCACACGAGGAACTACAGGAGGGAAGGTAAACAAACGGGTCAGAGAAGGATGTTGATGATAAGGAGATTATAGTTATAAGTGATTCCTTGACAAGGCATGTGGTCAGGATAATCTGTGAGGTAAATAGGGAGAAAAAATCAGATTATGCTACCCAGGGGCACGGTTGGAGGATATAATTGACTGAGCAGGATATATAATAAAGGGGTCTAGCATAGATGCAATTTTTGTGATGCATGTAGGGGCTAATGATATAGGGAAAGGTAGGTCAGAGGAGCTAATTAAAACGTACAATAGGTTGATAAAGGCATTTAAAGAGAAAGGCCATAACTTAATTTTTCAGGGATACTGCTCAGAATTAACTGGTGATGAAGTTATAAGTAAGCCACTAGGGCTAAATGCTAGGCTAGTATGTAAAGACGAGCAGCTTGGCTGGTTGTACCTATGTGATCAGTTCGGTGGAAGAAGGAAGTTTTTGTAATGGTTGGTTTACATTTGTATAAGATAAGAGCTGGCTTGTTTGCTACAGCTATTAATTGAGCTGTAACGGAAGTTTTAAACTAGGACTACGCAGTAGTGAAGGCCAGGAAAACTAAATACAAAAAGAATAAGAGGCAGAGAAAATTTTAGCGTAGGAAATGAGTATAGAAGCAGTCATAAGGGTAGGCTTAACTGTTACTATTGTAATGCTAGAAGTATAAGAAATAAAATAAATGACTTTAGAGCACTGGTAGGAATGGAGGATTTTGATATAATGAGAATAACTAAAGCATGGTTAAATATAGAAGATTTTGGTGACAGAAAATTCTGTGAAATACAAAATTACAGGCTATTTAATAGGGATAAAGTATTAAAGAGAGGGGGATTCGCTTTATGTGTAAAATGTGAGTTACATCCTGCTGAAGATATCAAAGATAATAGCAAGGAGATTAAATCCATTTGGGTGTCTTTTGGTGGATATAAAGGTTATTTGTTACAGACCACCAAATAAAGTTGATGAAATTAGTGAGAAACTTAAAAATGAGATTAAGATTTCAGCTGTTAATGAGGTCATAATTATGGGTGATTTTAATTTCAGGCGTACAGATTAGGAAATGCTAGAATCAAACCATGAGGGTGAAAGGTTTTTGGAAACTGTTCAAGATGACTTTCTTTACCAATTAGTTAAGGAACCGATAAGAAACAATGTTATTTTATATTTATTGTTAACTTCAAATACAGAAATGGTTGAAATTGAGGAACAGCTAGGTGCAAGTGATCATTGCTCTATTAGGTGTAATGTTTTGCTGCATACGGAGATAAGGAATGATATTTTGGTTACATGTTTCAAAAAAACAAATTTTGAAGGGATGCGACAATAATTATCTGCTATGAATTAGGGAGCTGAATTATTTTCGGACACTGATCAGATGTGGAACATTTTTAGAGATAAATTTCGAAATATTCAAGGTAAACATATTCCTTATAGAAAGAAGAGGGTAGTTGCAAGTAAAAACCAGGTTGGCTCACAAAGAGTACAAATTTGTTTGTTTATAGCACAAAGCTACACAATGGGATATCTGTGCTCTGCCCACCACGGGTATCGAAACCCGGAATCTAGCGTCGTAAGTCAGAATGTCCTCTTTTTCGATGTATAGATATTTCAAAAATATAAGTTTTAAAGCATAGTATAATTTTCATACTTAATTCTGGAAAATATGTACTAGATTATATAGCAGTGTGACGTATTTAGTTTTAGTAAATTTTCCCAAACTTAAACCCTTGGAGCTTATATGGTATAAATGACTTACTGACGTGGATAGTCTTTCAAAACCTCAAAAACAGACAAATGTTAGCAAGAAAGGAACTATACATTATTTCTGCATGACGTTTCAAAAAAACGTCAATAAATATTTTAACTTGTTTGTTTGTTTTTGAAGTTAAGCACAAAGCTACACATTGAATTATCTGTGCTCTGCCCACCACGGGTATCGAAACCCGATTTCTAGCGTTGTAAATCCGCAGACATACCGCTGTGCCACTGGGGGGAGGGGGGCAATATTTTAACTAAGTATAAGGAACAAACACAGTAAATTAAGATAAAATAATCTTAATAATAAAATGTCATGTATGATACATGATATGAAAAGAATGTGAGCTTCATGTTACTTTTTTTTTAATGTAGATGTTGAAAATAACTGAATTAGGAAAAAAAATCTCGTAATAAGCTTGAAATGGGTGTTTTCACAATGGATCATTAAAAAAAACACACACGGCAATCCACAATACTTCCTTTAATACTTTGAGTACATGCAACAACCCTGCTATCTAGGTTGTCTTATGGTAATCACTGACACAACTAGACGTAATAATGAAACAGTCATGGTGCATATGTTTTCAATACATATTATTCTTGTAAGTTATTTTTGGGCCAGATATTTGTAGAAATACGAAAATTTTTGTTAATTGTAAATCATGCTCCTGGAGATGTGTTACATCTCTTAAAAAAATCTTATGGCACCAGCTTTATCTAAGCTTGGTTTTAACCACTTTGTACATTGATGAGAATATAAAAAAAACATGAGATTCTCCCACCAGTTCAAATATTACAGCAAGATACTTTCACACCCTTAAGACAAATCAAATTAACGATAAATATTCATTTTAATTCAACCGACATCATAACCACCACCAAGTGAAACTTTGCTCTTATGGGATGGACATAGTAGTAGGCATAAAAAAAAACTACAACCTCAAACACCAGCAGACTTTCAGTCTGAAAGCATAACTAATAAAAAATATAAAAATCAACAGTTTCTGAAGAAAAAAAAAGTGTTTCTAATCAATATGAATTTTAATTTGTAATAATGATTCAATAAACTGGACGGACAAAGGTAATGGTTTTCTATTCATCTCTTCACTGTGTATCAAACTGTGTCATACATTTCATTCATTTCAATTTCCAAAAACATTAACTTTTTAACAAAGAATTACATTATCTTAATACAACACCAAACTAGACAAAAATAAGTTGAGGTAGCATTAAATAAAGGAATGAAAAGTCACAGGCTTATTTTCAGGTTTTTAAGATCTGTTTCTAAAGAACACCTCCACAACATTATCTTCATAAAATATTCAAAAAGTAAACCAGAATTAAAAAAAAGAATATGTATTTAAAAAATATTGACCTTGATACATGTACAAAAAATAATACGTTTTAATTGTCACAAACCCAACTTATACTAGCTTCCCAGATTTAATTATTTGAGAAAAAATTATATAATTTAAAGGTGATTAAAAATTAATAAAAACTTAATTATAAATGCATAGTTTTAAATAATACCAAATTATGTAAGTGTTGTTTATCTTACAACTTATCAAATTATCCACTGACAAATTTTTCCCTTATAAATTATTTCTATAATGAACATTTGAAATAATGTCACACACCATAAAGCATGTTTATTGCATTACTTTTTTGAAAAAGGGTTAAACAATTTTCTATGAATAAATGAAAATAATATCCTAAATATGTTTATCATTGAGTAAAAGCTTGTAATTTACAGAAGTAAACCTTTCATTAAATCAAGGCTTTAGAAGTGAATACGCAAAAAAAAACTTTAAATTATCCTCACATAATATTTGTTATACATCCACTTTCAAAACAACAAATTTCAAACTTGATTATAATTAATATGTATAAGATTGTAGTGACAAAATATATATAATACAAATCAGAATTTAAGTGATATAATTAAACATATATATATATAAAATGTTATAAGTAGGTCAACAGCATTTTTTTCTTGTTAATTAAGAAATGGAAGAATAAATTTATCAAAAACTGTGTGATTTTTGTGCCATTCAAAGTGGTTAACATTAGCCATAACTTTAACATGGACCCTTCCAAGTTCTTCCAAACTCTTCAGTCCAAATGTGTCATATTGATAAATCTGTTCAAGAAAAATCAAAATTAATTATTTTTAATTTGAAGAAAAAATAGCTATATACACTTTTCAATACTGCTATACCAAATAACAACTTACTTTCAACAAGTAATTAAAAAAGTTCCCTTACCTCGTTTATCATGTAGATATTCTATAATAGGTGAGCAGACAACAATTTATAAGCATAAGGAAAAGTTTTATTGGAGGTGGAACATACTACATGTTTCAACAAACATGTAGTATATTCTCCACCAATGAAACTTTTCCTTATGATTATAAATTGTTGTTTGCCTACCTATTATTATATTAGCTTAATGTGTTTTTTTACTAAAGTACTTAGATATTCAACTAAGAGGTAGAGCTGCTGCTTAAGACTAAATTATTTCTAAAAATTGTTTACACACCTATCTAACATCTCAGGTTAAAAAGACAAATTTAAAACCCTCTAACTTAAGAGTGTAGCCGCTGTGTTTAAAAATAATTAATTTACCTATTTTCTGAGGATTTTATTGCTCAAACTAAACACTAATTCCTAGCTACAATGTTAGGACTACTGTGAGTGATATGTGGCATAAATTTTATATCTAGATTGGATTATGTGACTGTTGACCATGTGTTAATTAATAGATCATATAGAGCATTTTCTGGGCAATTATGTAACAAAAGATACTTAATACATGAAACTCTCATCTCATATTTCATAGCTATAAAAGATACTGTTTCAATTTTGGAGGTTGTTTTACTAATAACACCACACTCTAACAACAAATCAACACATTTATTTATTTCTCTAATGCTGCATATCCTTCTCAGGAGAGTGAAGTCAAATGTATTCAGAACCCACATTTGTTAGAGACTAAGTTTGAACATAGCTTCATCCTTCTCTCATCATGAAATTCATTTAGAGTAAGTGAAATTCTCAGGTGAAGCAAGCATTCATTCACTGCTATCTCAGCTAGTAAAGTGTAACTTGAAAGCAACATACAAAGCCTAATACAATACTTTAACTCCACAATATAAACTTAAATCTACATTCTTAAAAAAAATGCATAAAAAAATATTTTTATCATGAATGTATGTACTGTTTTCACACCTACTTGTTGTTGCTTCATTGGAACCAACTGCTCATAATTATCAATGAATCCAAAGTGACTGCAACAGAAAAATAATATACAGAGCTCTGACCAAAGTATTAAAACTCAAAGTAGATCACCAAAACTTAAAAAACTTCAATTTGCATAGCTGATAATTTCAAAATGTTGAATATTTTCTATGTATTTCCAAACTTCCTAAGTATGTATATTAAAAGTGAATAAATTAAGTTTTTAATACAAATGGTCACAGATGCCATCTTTATTCACTTACAACATACACTTGGCACTCACACACATAATATACTATGTCTATTCTGACATTGAGTAATACAGTGCAGATGTTTTGTTAGTGTAAAAATACATTTCAAAAACAGTCCATTCATTCATTCATGCCTCCAGTAATCCACAACATAAAGTTTCACCTTGACTGCCATGGATCCACAACACCGTCATCAGGTCCACCAATCAGAATGAGATTTTTCAGTCGAAGAAAATTTCTTTTAAAATCTAAGTTCAAATAGTATACATATTATAATGAAACAATTTATTCATTTGTGTTAAATACTATGTTTATTGATAGGCATTTTCAATATTAAACTGTTGTATCCCCATAGAAACTTAAATGTTTGACTTAAATTCTTCAAAAATACCATTTTTTATAACTAGTTTCAGTGACAGAGCTATCTTAGTGTTATTTTCCTTTTAACTCAAATTTTTGAAACTAAACATTGCATGACCTGGTGAAAAGAATGTAACAATACTGTAAACTATATTTGATGATAAGTTAATTGAAATACTACTGTTCAAAGAAAGCAACAATCAACTGAATCCAGCCACACAAAACTATTAATTTTAGGTGACCCCACAACAATTATTCCTATTCCTAATCATTGCCACTCCACAAAATAAAAAGTATGTGAGTGTGCCAAGAGAAATGTCAGGACATATAAATAATAAAAATAAATAAAGCATACATAAACCACAATTGTTCCCAACATCTTTTTATATACGAACAACCACTATATATGAAACCATTAGACAGATGCAGCTACAGCAGTGCAGTTTAAAGACCAGGAGAAACTTTTGTATAAAGGTGGTTTATCATTCTTGATGAAATATGGTACATAATTATTCTTTCCATATCACTGATGGCCTTTGAAACACAACTCTTAAAAACAAAATTAATGTTAAAATGAAACCAACATCATGACAAAATGCATAGTGCAATTTAAATGAATGGGAATAGCTTCCATTCTCTTTGCATTCATTTGCTTTATTAATCTGTAAACAAATAATACAACTTTTAAGGACATGTGGCTAAAATGAGCATTGCTACAGAAATTATTTCAGGTGTGTGTGTGTGTGTTTTATAATAATATTAGACTCAAAAAGGAAATTTTTTTCTTTTGCATTATGTGCACATATGACTAAACTGCTAGGAATATGTAGAACACGTTTTTTAAAACATAAACAGCTGTGTTATTTTATGTTTAAAATATGATACTTAACAATTCAAGCTGTAACAGTAGGTAATTACTTACTATTTTTTGATAAAATATATGAAAATCATTGTTATTACAAAACAGCACATTTTTATATTTTAAGTAAAGCAACTAGTAATTCTGCACACTTAACTTCACACAATAAAAGATATACAACTTGTCAGCATCAAATAATGGAACTTGTCTTACATGTACTACTCTGGTCATCACACAATTATATATAGATATATATTAATTACATAGCTATTATATTATATTATACAGGTCATACATATAACCTTCTTTTATTTAGAATTATTACAAGCTAGTTCTAGCTTCAAATTTTTGTTAAATACTTTGAGCAATTGAACAGGATGAGCTTCATTTCTAGAATCACACCAATCTTTAGTATCCTTTCATTTCTAGGCAGATGATTTCTTAGCCTGATCACCACAGAATTCCTCACTCATAACAAACTTAAAAAAAGACAACACAGCCTGACAATCACATTCCACAACACGCTCAAACTTTACTCAAGCCAAAAGTACATGAGCAACAAATATAGTCTTACCTCAAAAATGAAAATGTGGAGAAATGCACAGTATTAACTTAAATTCAAGTTCATAGAAAATATTTCACACTACAAACAATACCATAAAATATTCTACTTTCTGTGTAACTTTAACAAAACACATTTAATAAAATGTTACAAGATGTAAAGAACATGGTTCTGACTAAGTTTCATGTTAGCCTTACCGTTGTTACGTTGATGAGAAATTTGATTGTTTATAAATGGTAAAAAGGCACTCATATTTAGGAACAAGTCTTGATGATGGGGATCTGGCAAAAGAAAAATTAATTAAAACTAGGCCACAATATTTGTTTATAATACTTATAGTCTGCACATGTAAGCTGTGTTGTTGTATCTAGTTCAATGCAAAAAGTTCATTTCTTTATATAATGTGTTAAGATTCTTACAAACATAACTGTAAGGTATATTCTTTGAGTTGAAATTATTTTACCTTCTATTACAGTAAAAAAACTAGGAGATGAGATTTTGTTAATGGAAGTTCGGATTTAGGCATGAAGATGTTAATCTTGCTTTGAATAAGATTTGTACAGGCCTGAAGTAAGTTAAGATCTTCCATACAGTTGTCTCTTTGGAATGGAAAAGAATAAAGGAGATATGAATCAAATGTTCAGAATGATGTAATTACATGTAAGCTGCCTGTTGGATTTCTAGAAGAACAGGGACAGAAATCAACATTTGCCAGTTGCTCTTTAATCTATTTGTTCTAACTTAAAAATGCACATGAAATTATTGCCAATTATGGTCACATGATGTGATTTTACACAATATAAAATAACATAAAGCATACACTGCAAGGTGGTATTCATTCATTACTTGTTCATTGGTATTATGTTAAAAGTTTATGTACCTTTTCCTCTGGTTTTGCTTTCAAATAATTAAAGCAGGATTGATCCTATGTGCATGGGCATGAGTCAAAGTGTGCATGAAAAAAATCTTTAGATATGCATTTAAGTGGTTGTAGTGGTTATGCAAGTGCATCTTGCATAAACATGCAACAGACAAAAGTACTTTTGTTCTTTATATGAACATCACCTTTCACTGAAACTTGTTAGTCTGAGTCAAACTGACTTCAGCATTTCACATACATATCTTTAGTAACACATCCCATTTTTGGGTACAATAGGCTTGTGAAGATACACTTTAAATTCAGAATTATAGTCAACATTACTTCTCTAATACAGAGTCCATCCAGTGGACTCACACCGTGCCCACTCAGTTAACCAAAATGGCAAGTAGGCCAAGTTTCCCATGAGCTCACAGTTGTTATATTTTTCTCGTGTTTTTTAATAGCCTTTTGGAAACCGTAAAATTCTAAAAGCATTATATTTGTTAAAGGTTGTTTTGGTGGTCAAAATGTAATTTCAAAAAACAAGAGGATTTATGGAAAAAAACAGCCCACAGAACTAAAGTTGTCTATGGGCCCATTGTGGTCTTAATTCAGCCCTGTGCATAATGCTAGCTCACATCCCATTACTATTACAGCTAACAGAGACATGCTAGTTTCACAGTGAGACAAAGTGACTGATACTGGGTGCCACTGAGGCTTTTGTAACAATAGTTACAGTACATGACCATATAAAAATTAGTGTGTCACTTTATGTAAATAAGTCAATCAAACATTTTGTCAATAGCCAATAATCATCCCATATTAAACTGTAAGTTAGTTGTCTAATGGAATCAAATGTTTAAAAGAGAACTGAAAACTGACATGCTAGATGCTTAAGAATGTAGAGAATAGACTGGATATTGGTTAAAACTTGGCTAGAAGTAGTTATTAGATATATATTTTAATCAGAGATTTTGTAACTGTTGTATTATCAAACCAATTTCTATAATTAGTTTTAAAAGTTACATTTTTATTTCTGGTCTTTTTCCTAACTTCTTGTGCCAAGGATATGTTGTTGAATTCAAAGTTTTAAAGTTGTGTCAAGAATATATTATTCAATTAGTTCTCCGAAGATAAAATAATTGTTTATAAAAGCCTAGGCATTTTCAAATTGTAATTATATGCGAGTATATTTTGCATTAAATGTGAGCTTTCAAGTAAATACTCTGGTTTGTTTGTCAGAATCCTGGTAATAAAGTTTGTTATTCATAGTGTAGAATAAAGGATTCATTATAACATTATTCTAATTCTCATAATATAATCAAAACAAAAAATTTATATTGACAATGTTATTTGGTTATTCTTTCATAAAATAACACTACAACAAAAATAATGAAATTTTACGATTTTCATTAATTTATAACTTACACTGTTATATATCTAAAACAAAAACTTTGTTTTTGGCCAAAAGAAAGCTACAGGTAAAATTTAAATACCATTGGATAGAGCATTGTTTACATCTATGTAGCAGGAATAAAGTAGAATGAAACGTAAGTTATGGTTTCATGTGAAAGTGACAAAATATAATTCCTTCAAAGAACAAAAGTTATAATTTTCCTATACTGAAAATGTATTTCTGATACTACTTACCTTCCCTCACATAAATAGCTATTCTCATTCAGTGCTGCCCTCTATATGCAAAAATTTTTTTGCATGCCACAAGCCTCGAAGCTCCCACCCATATTTGAATTGAATGATTCAAATGTGTTTCACGTGTATATCATCATGCAACAACCCTCCACCAATAAGAGTGTGACATACTCTCTTGATGCATTTAACACCCTCTATTCAATTCTACCAAACTATCACTTTGAGTTTTGTTAGAAAATGGAAGCACCAGATTTCAGTGTGGTGGAAGGATGGGAAGCGTGAGAGGGGGTTAGTACCTATCAGAAATACATTTTCAGTATAGGAAAATTATAACTTCCAACACAGTACATTACCTCTTCTCACATAAATAGCTAGAATCCCACCTTGAAAAGGTGGAGTGACCGGTGCGAGGGAAAGAAAGAAGCATCTGAAGGACACTTTCAAATAGTAGATCCTGGAAGTAGAAGATTATACATGGGAGACCGCATAACTTCTGTACCAGTTATATTCTTCACCCATTGTGGAAAGATTTTGCATATATGGGCAGAAAGTGGGAAAGAACTATGGCAGGATAGAGAACTGAACCATAGGATATTTATCAAACTCAATCCTGGAAAACATAAAAGAGGCAAAAAATGAAAAGGATGTGCCCCTAGGTGTAGATTGGCTAGAGCATGATAGACCATACACAGCAAGTCAACTACATCCAAAACCCATGCCCCTGGAAACTGTCATCGATGTAGGGGTAGTAAAGAGGAAAGTTCATGAGACCAGAGGGAGTCTTGTACCCCCCGACCCATAAACAGGTCGCATGATAACAACGTGAGAAATTGATTGATCAATCTGGGAACTGAAAAGATGTCTGTGTAATGTAAACCATCTCACCCAAATTTAAAATGGCAGGAACTACCTAAAGCACAGTAATATCCTCAGAATAATAAGAACATCAAGGACTAGCAGAAGGGGAAGAAAAGTAGTAATCTGCAAGTACCTCCATCATGACCCACAACAAGGATGGAGTAACATGAATATAAATGAGTGAGGGAATAGAGACATCTGTAATACATATGTGAGGACTTATGTTGATTGGTTCAGCTCTAAATCCAAAAACCAGCCATTGGGAACCAACATCCATGTGAGGTAGGATGAAGGATACCAATCGAAGGGGTGAACTGTAATTTTGACAGCACCCTCCATTGTTACATAGTGGAGGATATCTAGTCATCTACACCAGTAGAACACCGCTGCCCTACTCTCAAATGAATGGTTTTATAATCATTTATGTATATACATGTACATATATTATTTGTATTTCATTAACACATTCAGTAGAATGCCTCCACAGTCCACCACCCCAGCAGCTTGGAACTGAAAAGTGGTAAGGACTCTCAAACTCCACTTAAAGAAAAGGGGGAAGAAAATGCAGTGGAGAAGCTGGAGGAATGACAACACCTGAAACAGTGCAATGGGTAACCATGAAACCCTATTTTGAAATGCAGACCATACTGACTTATTCATGGCAGGGATTGGCAGCTATCCCCTTCTATTTTTCTCGTGTAGTCTATGCATGTGTACGGTCCGAGACAGGCAAACTAAAGAAGCTTGTTTGTTTGTAATTAAGCACAAAGCTACACAATGGGCTATCTGTGTTCTGCCCACCATGGGTATTGAAACCCAGATTCTAGCATTGTAAGTCCATAGACATACCGCTGTGCCACTGGGGGGCACTAATGAAGCAAACATATCGTGAGGATAAACCTACAAACAATCTTGTGAAACACCTCATCTCAGCTGTGTGCATTTTTGGCCATGGAAATCATAATATGCAAGTCAACATGGTCTTACAGTGTGCATTTGACTAGTTTAAATATACCTGGACAGGCACCACATGCCACAGAGTGGAATTTAGAATGAAAAGGAGGGACATGCCCCTGAAAAATAAGAGGTATGTATACACTAAAAGGTAACTTACCCAGTCACAGTCTTATAAAAGAGTGAAGGATGGCAACAGGTGGTTCACAGTACCCCGACAAGGAAGAAACAGCTACCCAAAGCAGAGAATGGGAGATGAACTTATCAGATGTAGTCCCAGTGCTCGACAGAAGAAGTACCTCCAACAGATGACAGGGTAGACATGCAGGGAAAAGGGAAGGTGCATGACTGTAATGAAGACACCAGGAAATGATGCCGGGATGAAGGAGACAAGGAATAAAAGACCAATCAATTCACAATCCAAACCTAATGGGTAAGGGAGGAAGAGGAAAAAAACCACAGACAAAGAAGTAGAATAAGGAAGGAAATCATAGGAAATAGATTCAATGGAAAGAAGCAACCCACAGCATATACTAGACAGAAATATCATCTGAATACCACCAAGAAGAAATGTAGAAGATGGTAAGAACCAAAAAAGTCAGAAGAAATATACCACATGAGCCACTAAAATGTAGGTTAATAAAATCGATCCAGAACAAAAGAACCAAATTGACATACAACAGCCAAGAAAACCAAAGCAGTGACAATCAGGAAAGATCAATCAGAAAGACCTGAACTGGAGTGACACAGATGAAGAAAAATTTGGGAAAGAAAATTGATGGAATGAGAAAAAACTAATGTTATAAACTGGATGTAAACCTGTCTGAGGGGCAAGTGGATGGTGAACCAGAGAACAAAAACAAGAGGTAATTAACTGGGAAGTGATAAAAGATTGAAAAACTTTACGTGGAGCAGCACCCCACAGGATGCAGAGCCACCAAAAATTAGGAGGATCTAGAGGTCACTCCTAAGGAGAAAGTGTGTTGGGACTAGAAAGTCAATTAGCAACAAGGATAAGGCATATGGAACATGACCCTCCAGGAAATGCATGTGAACTGTGTGGGTGCAAAAAAGGAAATCCACTGTTTACAACAAAGGAACAAGAATGACTGTTCCCTTGGCGAGTGATATAAGCCACCACCAAAATGTTGAAACAGGATTAGTCAAATATGGACAAGAGGAAGAGAGTGAGCTAAAACACCTTGAAGTGGCGGAAGTGACCCTTGGAGATGAGCATCAGGGAAGAGAAAGAAACCAGAAGAGGGGGAAGAAGTGGTACACCAAGCACCATAGGGGACATGTTCAACTATTAATGCATATAGATGAGGAAGGAAGGACGAAAATTAAGAGGAAAACCCAAAGTAATGGCTCAGATAACAGAAAACTCTTTCCAATGCATTCGAAGAGGAGAAGAATGGAAAGTCACAATTGAGAGTGTTTAAAAATACACACCCAAAAGTGACTAGAATGTGAGGTATGTTATAGGAAAAACTTATCCAACTGGAAAATCCAACAACCCGAGCTGACTGTGGAAGTAGTAGTTAAGTATGTTAAGACTACCCGTGTTTGGAAGGAGGTAATCGAAGTTAGACATTTAATGAATGGTGCAGGTAAAATACCCCTGAAAGTGGAAGTTGGGTAAAACACAGACCATCCCACAAAAGACATATGGAACCAAAACAAGTCCAAAGGTCATGGCACGAAACTGATACCAAATCATGTGATGAAAGAAATGAAGATAATAACGTGTACCATGGGCATTCGCAGTCATGCAGAAACAGCCTATCCAAATGTGATCAAGGACTACATAATAAAATGGGGAAGATGCAAGAATTGATTGAGGTGGGACCGATTGACTCAGAACCTCAATCAGCATCGAGCATACAAGACGATTGAAGAAAACCTGTAGGTAAAACAAGTAAAGAACAGGAAGGTGCCAAACATATAAAATGAATAAAGATGATAATATCTCATAATAGAAACAAAAGAGCAACTAAAAAAACTTGAATAAAGCGTCATAGATATACCACATGATGCTAAATATACAGGAGTAGTCCCCAAAAAATGGACTGGTGGAGAAAAAGAACTGACCATAAATCCCTATCAGTAATGGATGGTAAACAAACAGCAGTGTCTCACCCTAGAAGATTTCAGAAACAAAGAAGCCACGTGTGTAGGGAATGAACTGAAGATGGCAAACACTCCAATAAGGAGGGAAAAAGAGGAGGCATCCCACGAAAATCCCTAAATATAAGTGGAACACAGAAGAAAGGAGGTGGAAGGTAAACTAACTGTACAGGAGTCAATAGGGTAAAATGAAGCTAAAAAACTATGTAGGGGATAAAATGGATAGCATTAACAGAAATGCGAATGAATAAAATCAGGAAAAATATCTGCCTGATGGTAAGCTGAGGCAAAAAAAGAATTAAAGCCTGTATACCCACTCCCTAAAGAGAGACAAAAAGATCATCATGAAATAATGTCATAAGATAGGAAGTATACTGTGAAACGTGTCTAAAAAAATGAGAGAGACTTAGCAGATTCTGCAGTAGAGACCTGGAAAGCAATCCATAAGGTTGAAGAAAACTGACAAAAACTAGGTTGTCTGAAAATAGGTTCAGCTGTTATAGGAGGAAGGTATGCAGTATTGGTTACAAGTAGGGTGGACCCCTGCTCCCAGGGGCCCTCACAAACAAAATTAATGGTAAGAAGTATAAACTATAAAGCAAGATGATAATGAAATAGTCAATATAGTAGAAATGTTAAAAAATTGTGTATGTATGTATGTGATCTTATGTGTTGAAGAAAAGATATTTAATATAATTATCGATTAACCTGTAAATAGAACTATGGGTAAACTGCAAATAACAGACACTTGTTAAGCCTAATCAAACAAAATATGTAATCTAATTAATGATAACCTGGAAGTAGAACCACAGGTAAACTGAAAATAACACTTTTTTTTAGTCTAATCAAATAGTACAGAACAAAGGATATCACTAACACTAAAATAAAAATCTTAACCTAACAATAAGTATGTATAATAACGGGAGAAGTTTGTATGGACCCCGGTTCAAGGGTTCCATACAAACCAAGTGAACAGAAAGTTGGAGAAAAGATAAATAATAACAAAAATGAAATAGACATGATTGTATAAAATTATGTAAGTGTGTAGTAACAATAACTTATGTGTGAGATGTGATGTATGGAAGAAAAACAATATAGTTAAACTAATGATTGATATATCAGTAAGATGAATCACAAGTAATCCTAAAATAACAGAGACCATGGTATAGGAAAAAAGATACAACTAAGACTAATTGCTAACCTGAATTTCAATATTGAGTATTGACCAATCTAACGAAACTTATGTTATGGAACCCAAATAACTACAGATAATAATATTAAAAATAAAATTATTCAAAAACCATAACAGTATAACCTCTTATCTTTCCAAAGTCGGCAGACCGTATATCAAAATGTGTAGGCCCCTAAACTAAAGACGAGGCCAGACAAAGGTCAGCTTATTGGATGATGAATCTTCTGACAAAGTAAAGCAGAAAATCTTCTCGCAGAGTACCACTACTTGAAGCCTGTGTATATGTGCTGATAAAACATATAACCTTTGAAGTGATAATGTAGAATTCATAATACAAAATGAATAAACATACACAACTGCGTTGGTAGAAATAAATAAAAAGTATTTGTAATGAAGTAATAAGTTCCGTAAGCAGGTAAAAATATAAAATAATTCCACTTCAGAATAATGCAACAAGTTACAAGTATCACTTTGTATAATAAAGAGTAAACTTGTTCAGAGAAATTAATACAAAGATATGGAAAAAAGTAAAAATAAGTACTTGAAGAGAGCACAAACTAAACATTACAACACAAGTACTACCAAATGAGAAGTGATAGTTCAGTAGAATTGAATAGAGGGAGTGACATGCATTAAGAGAGTATGTCACACTCTTACTGGTGAAGAGTTGTCACATGATGATTTGCATGCGAGAGACGCATTTGAATCAGTCGATTTAAAAATGGTGGGAGCTTTAAGGCTTATGGCATGCAAAATTTTTCTTTAACATATAGAGGGCAGCACTGAATGAAAATAGTTTTTATGTGAGAGGAGGTAATGTACCATATTGGAAATGGAATCTAATGGGAAATTTAAAAGACTTAGGAGCCAAACACAAATCTTGGAAATGTTTTTAGTTTCTTTAGACATTTTTTTTCCTGAAAAGGTTCTCATGTTAGATTATATTCATTTGAAATCTATACAAATTTTCTTGTATGACATCAGGTAAGTCCAGTTAGGTTTAGAGTACATTAAAGTGAAGGCAATATATTTAAGACTAAAGTCCTTATTTACTGAATATTATTGTTAATTTTATCACATTCAAACAATGCATAAATAAATTGATCTCAACCAAGAATACTGCTAGAAAAAATAGTTATGTGGCCTAATCTAACACCATTGTAAAAGATTAGATAAAAGGTTTCTGTCAAATCTTTGTCAGTCTTTGCTATGTTTTTTTATGACTTATTGCCAAAAGTGATGACTACTGCTATCAGCAAAATAAAACATAAAGAAAAATGTGTTAAGGAATATCCATTAAGTTGAAATTGATTACATGTAGAAGACAAAACTTTCTGATCAATAATTAAAAATTGTAATTTTAAACAAAAAACATATTTTTAATGTTTTTTCAAAGGTGTCTCACAACAAAATTTCAGAAATTTCACAATATAAGAAATGGATAAATATAAATCATATTTTTTAAATCCAAAACCAGATTTTAATCAGTAAATGTTTACTAATTTTATTAATTATTTTATTAATAATTTTATTAATTATTTCCACTATGAGAAGGAAAAAAAAGAAGAAAAAAAGGGAAGGGTTAAGCACAATTAAAGTTCATAAAAAAACAAAGTGTTCTAAAAAAAAGGATATATATCTTACCATTCCAATAATTTCCAACTGAAAGCATTTGTCCTTTCACTGTATAGAAAAACCTACAATAAAAATTGTACCATAAAACACTGGATTATAACAAATATTTCTATTTAAATGAAATATAACATGTTTCATTAATTCAATGCCAACTCGCAAAGCAAATGGTAAATTTATATAAAATAAAGAAAAAATGATTTAAAAGAAAATGAAATAAATGCACAGTAAATATATGTCACAAACTAACAATTCAAATATTCACTCATAAGAGGAGCACAGTAAAAATATAACCAATAAACTCTTAAAAAGTGACACAATCCAATAGGAAAACAAGGCTATATATATAGAGAGAGACACATTAAACAAAACACATATATAAGAAATACAAACAATAAATAGAAACAATATATGTCTGTAAAAAGACCAAATTATTTTTGTGATACTAAGAAGTCATGCACGGTATAAAATCAGAAACCCCACAACCAGAATGCTTGTGTAAAGTAGACCTTACTTCTACAGAATTGAATTACGAAAAAGCAGAAAGAGTTAGGTGTGAATGTTAGTGAGTTTTGAAAAAAGTCGTGGGTATCTATAACATATCACCATGACAACATGCAAATATTTAAGTTGGTCTTCATTGGGAATGTTTCAAGTGTGAATGATTTTCAATGTGTGAAAAGACTGGAATAAAGCAAAAGAGAAAATTCAGAGAAACATAATGATTATTGGAAGAGAGAGCTACAGAAATGATTTCAAAAAACAGAAAAGTTCAAAAGCACCATGGAAACAAAAATGGACTTTTGATATTATAAGATAAAAACAAAAATATTAGAGACTGTTAATTGAAATGGAATAAAAATTACAATTGTAAAAGAAAAATATAAGAATATTAAAGATAGCAATAAAATCATGATCAGATATTAATAAAAGTTGGTATGTAAATAACAAAAGAAAAGAAGATTAGAAATGAAATGAAAGCAAAATAATCTAATTTTTATCTGACAGAAACTAATTAAAGGTCAAACATCACTGATTCTAGAATCCAGGTTAATTCCACAGAGATGAGCATTATTGAAGAAGGCAATATAATAGATTTTGTTAATTTCTCTGTATGTTTTAGTTCTCAATTCAGTAATCATACATGAGAAAACTATATCATTGACAGAATAATCAAACTGGTTGAAATGTTGGAGAACAGGAACATCTTTATTTGTATTGACAGAAGGTTTATGGTTGTTCAAACATGCTCTTAAGAAATTTGTTTGTCCAACATTCTAATGGTTAAAATTTTATACTGTATGTGATAAATATTGTTGTGAAAAAAATCCCTTTTTCAAAATTGATTTTAATCATGTTTTTGGAAAACATTTTGGAATTTTATACAGATTTGCAGGCCTGATGTGTGCTTTATTTCAAGGATGACAAACATTCTTTGGTGAATGTATTTAACTTTAGTATGAACTAAGATATCTTCAAAGTATTTATTCTTCCACAAGGGAGCAACAGAAAATTTCAGAAAAATTTGTTTTGAGCCATCACTGAGTTGAGATAAAGGGGGAATGCTTTTTCATATCATGCAAGATGTTCTTGAGTTTAAAGAGATAGGTAGTATTCAGAGGAATTCTGCTTTATTCCTTTATACTGGAATATTAAGAGGTTGGTTTCTCATTGAGTGGTATTAGAGTTTTCAATCCATTATTTTCTAAGTCTTTATAAACTCTTTGTATCATGTATTGTTCTAGAGTTGCTATATGTTTTTTGTAATAATTTTCTTCACCACAGATTTTCTTAATACTGAGAGCTTGGTTGTATGTAATATTATAGTATGTTAATGGTGTTAGCTTCTACAGCACTCCCACTCTATTTCTTAAGAAAACAGACAATGTAACATGGATATATAGGTTTCTATAAGATCATTGGCAACAAAAATATAGGTTTTTATAGGTTTTCTTTTTAATTTTTTTGACAAACAACTAATTTTCCAACCTAAACTACTCAAAGAATCACTACATTATTGGAACCAAAATAGGCTTCTTATGTTTTTCTGAATAATACTTTACCAAGAGCTTTATCCTTTATTTCAAAGTCCTCTTTTTAACATATTTTAATGAAAACTTAAAATATATACACACATGTGGAATAGGTTGATTGAAAAAATGCAATGTTTTATGGGTAATTTTTACAGAATAATATAGGATCACTTTCAAAACACAGGCTTTACTTGTCAACTGTTAGTTGATTTTCTGTATAACTTAGTGTGATGGAGATGTCTTTCAAACAGAAAATGTCATCAGGTAAGTTTATCTGGATAGTGAAGTAATCAAAGATAAACTTGAAAATTCAGTGAAAGGGGTTAACTTTGAAGTAGTCATACTGCATCAGCTGTCCAAATCAAGAATATATCATCAATGTAGTGCCAAGTATGAGGTTTAAAGTGTTTTCAATTCCACCATAAAGATGTTAGCAAAGTTAGAAGCCATCTTCATATACATGACAGTATACTTTTAGTCTGAAATTAATATTCTTTGTTAGGATAAAATACAATAGACTAGATCAAAAACTTTTTTAATATACGAATGAACTGGATAAATTTAGAGCAGCTTTCAGAATTTCTAATCCTTCATATTGGCACAATTTCCTCAATTATATTAATAAAATGTGTTTTATATTTAACATAAGAAGAAAGTGAAGTGGGGGCATTTTTAACATAGTATTCAACATAAACAGACAGCTTTCAGGTGGCCATCTTTGTGTTATTAATGAGATAAATTTTCAAAGTGATTACAAAATTGACAATACTATGTACTAAAAACAAAGTAGCATTACATTCTATTTGATAGATTAAAACTTTGCCTTTCTATTGGTTATAAAAGATATAGTATAAAACATCAGAAAGAAGTACTGCCAATTTGTGAAAAAGAGGATGTGACATGTGGGCATGGTAAGTTGGTCTGATTTTCTAGATTATGACTTTGTAAGCAATAAGACTGAAGGCTACAAAAATTAGAATTGGCCTTAGTAATATCTATAATATAATAAATAATTTACACGAAATTCCTTACTTCAGAGAACAGTGGTAAACAGATTAGAAAACCTAGAGGACAAATGTCACAATTCTCATACTAGGGGAGACTGAAGATTTTTTTTAAATACTACCTTATAAAATACATAACTTAAAACCCATATAATATTAAAAGCTGATTTATTAACTACACTTGGTACCAAGTTTAATTGTATACAATTATAATAAAGTAGCTTAAATTTTAAATGAAACTCAGTAAAAGGTAGTGACAAGTGCACTTTGACCTACTTGTAGTAAGAGGGTTAAGTTAGATGCTAGCTATAGTGACATGGTGTTATCCTTGTCTGCTAGTGTTTTTCTATACTACTATTATCAGATTTAAGATTCTTAACAGCAGTTGTTTTTGATTTAGGTTATTGTGAGAGTATTCAAACAATTATGTCATTCTCAATTAGTTATAAGCATTGCTTAGTGTCATGTTGTCAGGTTTTTTAGAGGGCTAGGATTCTTTACAGTAGGTGTCTGTGACTTGCTGGCAATAAATTTCAACAATAAATGGACAGCACATAAGCCATTATTTTAGAATAATATATAAACAAGTCAAATGAATGTACAAAATTTCATTACACTATAATTTACCACAGTTGAATCTAGGGTTTTGAATAATTCTCTTTTTTTTTCTCAAAAGTCCACATAGGCTGGTTCACTTATTTTAGAACCCAATTGACAAGACAAAACATTTCTTCTCTCCTCTGTTATTACAATACAATCATTAGTTGTATCCAAAGCCTTAAATAATTCTCTTATATGTGAAAAGTCCATACAGGCTGGTTCAGTTACTTTACTGAGCATCATGGTACTCCAAGTGTTTCTTTTGGCTAAACACATCATTCAGAGGGTATATGACCCTTCTCCATGTTTTTACTCTCATGTATTTGTTGTTCCCAAGAAACTGGGGACTGATTTCTGGTAATCAATCTCTCATCTCTCTCTACTGATTTCTGGA